>NW_009647595.1:2327541-2353112 GCF_000708025.1 Charadrius vociferus
TCTAAACCTGCCCTCTTCCAGTTTAAAGCCATTCCCCCTCATCCTATCACTACATGCCCTAGTAAAAAGTCCTTCCCCAGCTCTCCTGTAGGCCCCCTTTAGGTACTGGAAGGCCGCAATAAGATCTCCCCGGAGCCTTCTCTTCTCCAGGCTGAACAGCCCCAACTCTCTCAGCCTCTCCTCATAGGAGAGGTGTTCCAGCCCTCGGATCATCTGCGTGGCTCTCCTCTGGACATGCTCCAGCAGGTCCATGTCTTTCTTATGTTGAGGACTCCAGAGCTGGATGCAGTACTCCAGGTGGGGTCTCACGAGAGTGGAGTAGAGGGGCAGAATCACCTCCTTTGACACGCTATCCACACTTCTTTTGATGCAGCTCAGGATACGGTTGGCCTTCTGGGCTGCGATTGCACGTTGCTGACTCATGCTGAGCTTCTGGTCAATCAGCACACCCAGGTCCTTCTCCTCAGGGCTGCTCTCCAGCCATACCCCACCGAGTCTGTATTTGTGCTTGGGATTCCCCCAACCCAGATGTAGGACCTTGCACTTGGCCTTATTGAACTGCATGAGGTTGGCTTGGGCCCACCTCTCCAGCCTGTCCAGGTCCCTCTGGATGGCATCCCTCCCCTCCAGTGTGTCTACCTCGCCAAACAGCTTGAGGGCTGGAGCACCTCTCCTATGAAGACAGGCTGAGAAAGTTGGGGTTGTTCAGCCTGGCGAAGACTCTGGGGAGACCTTATTGCAGCCTTCCAGTACCTAAAGGGGGCGTACAGGAAAAATGGGGAGGGACTTTTTACAGGGGCATGTAGTGACAGGAGAAAGGGTAATGGCTTTAAACTGAAAGAGGGTAGATTTAGATTAGATATTAGGAAGAAATTTTTCACTCTGAGGGTGGTGAGACACTGGAACAGGTTCCCCAGAGAAGCTGAGGAGGCCTCATCCCTGGAAGTGTTCCAGGCCAGATTGAATGAGGCTTTGAGCAACCTGGTCTAGTGGGAGGTGTCCCTGCCCATGACAGGGGAGGTTGGAACGAGATGATCTTCAAGGTCCCTTCCAACCTAAACCATTCTATGATTCTAAGATTCTATGAAATTAGGAAGGCTTGAGACAGCATGGCAAGGGTCAGTGCTGTGACAGAGCCTTGTGGCATACCCAGCCACTTCCCTCACAGGTGAAATTTTGGGCTCCTTCGAGTCCTGTTGATTGCAGAGAGGTTTTCTTTCCTTGGCTCCCTTTCCCACAGTGCCCATCACATTACAAGCTGCTTGCCCTTTTCTGCTGAGAGTTTGGAATCTGCCCTCAGTCCTATAGCTTTTTGAAAGTGCATCTCCTCCCTTCACATGGGCTGGGGAAAGCAAGTCCAGGCAGCATGTGCAAAGCCACTTCAGCTGGCCAGGGAAAGGTTTGCCCTGTCCAGCTACAGAAACTCAACATGCTCTCCATCAGATGGAGTCAGCCAATGCAATTAGCAACCTCACATAGTTGTTTTGGGTTTTTTTCTTGACATTGAAACACTGAGAAGTAAAGAATGACTCTGAAATGAGCGTGTTTTGGAGGCACAGCACCTAAAAAGTGGACAAATTTGGACTGCTTTTATCATGAAACATTCATGATACTCTTACTTCTACTGATTTTTTCTTAACATCCTGAAGTAGTTCTGATTTAAAAAGTCTTGCTCAAACTAATTTTCTTTCCTTCTACCCTCCACTATCTGTAAAGACCTCAAAAGTCAGGCCAGAGTTAGGATACCGAACACTGAGTTCTGGCAACAGAATAAAGGTGCTATTCCCCCGCAGACAGTCTGGAAGCAAAGCAATATTGCTTGGCTATTGCTGTATCACCCGTTCTCAACGTTAGTTGATGCAGAGCAAGACTTACATTGGGATCAGAGGGGCAGGTAATGAAAAGAAAATTGAAAGCGGCCATTTGCAGTACCACTGGTAGACAGAAATCTGAACTGATTTTATCATACAAGTCTGGGGGGAAAAACAGTGTGAGTGTAAGAACTGGAAAAGAAATATCAGTGTGGGAATGAAAGGAAATCATTACTCTAGACCTAGAATCAAAGCCTGTGGTATGCTACCTGGGACCTGATTTGCATTATGTAAGTTTCAGAAGGTGACCTCATGAGCTGCTCTTCTACAGTGGGGAAGATGAAGACAGAAATCATTTTCTGAGTTTGAGATAATATTACTGAGATCCAATTTTGGGGTCCCCAACACAAGAAAGACATTGGCAAACTAGAGTGAGTTCAGTTGAGAGCCACTGAGATGGTTAAGGCAGGAGCACTTGTCCTTGAGGAGGGGCTGAGGGAGCTGGACTGGTTCAGTCTGGAGAAGGGATGGCTTTGGGAGGACCTAACAGCAGCCCCCAGCCAGTGCCTATGAGCAGGCCATCAAGATTATAGGGACCCAGGCTCTTCACAGCTGTGCCTGGTGGGTGGATGAGATACTCTGGGCACAAGCCAAAAGAGGAGAGTTTCAGACCTCTGGACTTTCCCCCCCTGAGGGCAGTCAGGCACTGGAGCAGGTTACTTGGTGGCTGTGCAGTCTCCATCCGGGGGAAGCGGGGGGTGTTCAGCCCCAACCGGGTTTGCTCAAAGCCTTCAGCAATCTGATCTGACCTTAGAGGTGACTCTGCTTTGATCAGGAGGTTGGGATAGAGACCTCCTGAGTTCCCTTCCGACATGAATTTTCCTGTGATCCTATGATTTATTACATTTTTTCCAAACTATACGTTTAAGAGAGCAGATAATAGTTTTGCCTAATCTTTTTAAACTCTATTTCCAGAAACGAATTTCACCTACAGTGTCCAGCAAATTCCTTCCTCTGACTGCTGAAATTTGCTGATAAGTGTGTCATTTATTATGGTGATCTTTATGATTTGGCAGCACTTTCACAAAAAACGTTCAGAAGCCATTTCATATCAAAGTAGGCAATCATACACAGTCATTTCAAATGGAAGCCACAGGTCATGATGAGCTGGGCTATTCTCTGATTTTTGTGAATGAGAAATGAAAATTTAAATAGTCACCACCAAGTATTTAGTCTCCACATCCAATTAAATGGTGCTTCTGTTTTATTGAGTATAGCTTACTTGACTGTATTAAAGAGTTTTAAACGAACTTTTCAAAGACCAGTGGACCATTTATCACTAGAAATATGGGCAAGCACACTGACGCCAAGAAATGCTCCCAAAGTATTAAGCTGTTCTGAATAATATTTCAATACAATTGAAGCTGCTGTTTTCATGTCCTTGAAACAGCAAAACCAGAAATATTTGCAAGCTGTTTTGACATTCTTGAACACACCATTAAGCAACAATAAAAGAGGTTGTCATAGCTGCTGTGTCATAATGGAATGAGTTTCTCTCTCTTCAAACTGGTAGTGGCATTTTGCTAGTCAGAACATCAGGAAAAAATGTTAAAATCAGAGCCAATTAAAAAAAAAGACTCACAAGACAGTATAAGTCATCTTTTGTTTTATCTTAGTTCAAGATTTATTCCCTTTTCCTTTCAATCTTTTAATCAATCTTTGAAATAAAAAGCAGGGAAATGAAATCTAAATGAACCAAGATTAGTCACATAACTAAAAGAAAATGACTGTAGCCATTATTTCTCTGTCTTGTATAGCTTGTCAAGAGAAAGTTGATAAAGCAAAGTTTTCTCTCAGTACTTTGCAACCGAGTTTGCACTGTACATTACCTGCCTCTATTTTCAGGCCCCACCAGAAGCACCTCACATGCACTTATGGCCTTAAATTGATAGTACCTTGTGCCCCCTTGTCTTGGTTTGAGGTAAAAGAGGACCAATTTTGTTCAGTAACTTTACTTCTCTTCATGGATTATGCGTATCTGGAGATTAAATACTCAGAACTATAATATAAACATATAGCAGGGAGTGATTTTGATTAAATTATTCATGCAATGCTATTTAGCACTGGATTTCTCACTAGAATTTCCTAAACAGTAAATTGTGTTAAATAAAAAGTTAATCCCAACAACAAGATTATGTCTGATATTAATAAGCAGTGATATGGAAGCAGCTAAAAATATGCATCCTTAGCATCTTTAATTACAGGTATCTTCATCACTAAGATTCCCATTTCACTGTCATGATTTGTTATGGTAATACTACAACCAATGTGGAATGACGTTGTTTTGCAGGAGTTACAATGCACTGAAGGTAATACCCTTCCAGAAATAGGTTTCTCAGGGAAACAATAACTTCTACTAATAATATCTACGCAATAATGTTAGAATTTTATCATCACCTGCACACCTATAAGCATAGCTGTTGCTGGAGAAATGTCTGGCAGAGAGGGCAGAAAAAGATACAAGATTTATCTTTTGGTTTTATCAGAAGACAGATTCTAATACATCAAATATAAAACAACTGAGAAAATCCTAGCTTACAAATCAAGTTTGAGGTACTAGGCTTTTAAAATTATTAGTTATGTATAATGCATAATGTATGCATGCCCAGAGTTGTACAAACACAGAAGAAATTGTCCCTCTCTTGCTCCTTCCAGCTTGTGGATGGATCATAGAGGCAGTGAGCAGAAACATCCTTTGAATTCAATTAGCGTATTGATGTGATGAGAATTCGCATAAATATGCCCTCAAATGGGCACTGGCTCTGTCAGCTATCACAATACAGAGAACAGGCCAGCCTAGCATGAAATCCTTCAAAAGAATACACTCTCTTTGCTTTCATCCAACACTGAATAAGATCTACAGCATTTACAGCACTGAGGATGAAGTTATTTAACAGGCATCATTTTGGCCAAAACCGGGGAGAGAAGCAGGAAGTACAAAAGCTGAGAGCACGGATCAGTGCTCTGAGCCAGAGGCAGGTGGAGTGATTGCAGGGATGACAACTGGAGCCTGAGTACTTGGAGGCAGTGTCACGTCCTCTTGAGAAAATGTCGACAAGTGTAAGATTTCCTAACTTCATCGTATGTTTCCAAGTATCTCTGCCACAGAGCACAACTTTTGTGGACAAATACCAGTTACTTACACTTAAGTCACAAGAAAAAAATCTCTCAAGTTCCTTTCTTTTCGTGGACTCTCACTGCAGTGATGTCACAGATCCTCTCTCCTGTAGTCTTTCATGCTTTGGGCATTTTATGTTAAATAGCATTCAAGTTGTTAGAAAAATATGCAACAACCTAGTATTTATCCTGTTATGATTTGAGGAACCCACAACAATTTATTATCATTTAGACAATTATCCTCTCGCCCAATGACCCCTCCTCACCCAGGAAGGGGAGTCGGGGGGAAAAAAAAGGAAACTTGAGGGTTGAAATATAAACAAATTTAATAGAATAAGAGTAGATAATTAACATTAATAACACTAAAGAACCAATATTGATCCCAATACTCATATAAAATATACAAGGATTATACTCAGCCAATTCTATCAGTAGGAAGCTGTCCACTCCCAGCAGTGGACAGCCAATGTGGGACACCATGAACAGTGTGGCTTCAGGTGGAAGGAAAGGCCTCAGGAGTCCGGCACCGGGGCAAGAAGTTCTCAGGATCACAGCCATGAAGGGAGAGAGAGAACTTCTCAGCAAACTTTCTAATTTAGAGTGAATGTGGTATGAAATAATCCTGTTGGCCAGCTTGGGTCAAGTGCCTGGGTCTCGCTCCTCCTCATCCCTGCACCTGGCTAGGCTCAAAAACACTGAGACCTCAAAACCCGCTTGCCATAGATAGCTATGAAGTAAATATTTTCACAAATTCAGACACCAGAGTCTTCTAAAAGTACAGTTTTCCCAAGCATTTGAAGGAATTTTACTGAAAAGTAAAATTACTGAAAGAGAACTAGTCCTGTGTCACTCAAACCAGGACATATCCTCATATGATTTTCCTGTATTTCCCCACTTTACTTTCTATTTTATTTCTGCACTTAACCTGCCACAACCGTTTAAGAATTTATTGCAGTGACTGAGAAACTCTTTTTCTGGCTACAACTTCAAAAATATGATCAAGCTTTAAGGAAGGCAGTGTCTGACCACAAGGAAGAAAGGGCTGAGGAGATAAATATGGCTTGTTTCTGAAGACCACCGCTGTTTGCAGTTTTGCAGTTTGCTCAGGCAAACTGTCCCAATGCTTCACAATCCTTCCTGTTAAAAAGCTTATACCAACGTTCAGCCAGAATCTTTCTTGCTGTGATTTAGGCTGATCATTTCTTGCCCTGTTCACTAGAGATACTACTTTAGCCTTTGGAACTAACTTTTACATACTTGGAAGACCATTAACCTACCTCCACGCTCAGCCTTGTCTGTCTTCAGTTAAAGAATCCCAAATAAGTCATCCTATCCTCATACATCTTTGTTTCCAGCCCTATAATAAATCCTTGCTGCTCCGAACTTCCTCCAGTTATCAATACATTTCTTCAAAGGTGGTGCCCAACCCTAGACACTGTATGTCCCTTGCTGAACAGAGGACCTGTTATATTTTGGAGGACAAACCCTTGTTTATACATCTCAGAATGAGGTTTGCCATCTTCCCAATCTCATTAAACTTTTGGATCATGTTAATGTTAAACCTCTGCTCTATTTTTAAAGATCAGTCACCTATCCAGCTGTTTCTAACCTGGATTCATGCAACTGGTTGTTCCTGGTGACGATCTGCACTGATTCTATTGATTTTCAGACCATCATTTTGACGATTTCTCCAATTTTTCACAATTTCTTTGAATCTTTATCCATCATTCCTGAAGTCTCTCCCAGCTGCTCATCTTTGGCAAGCTCAATACTACAGTTGTCTGCTCCATCACTCAAGGAATTTATTCCAGTATTGAAGATTTCATTCAACATATTGATACCTTCTCGTTGGGTTCCAACTCTGTCCTGTATGTGGGCATAACAGTTTCAGCAAGATTACATCTTCCATAGCTTGTTTGTTATTAATACAATTCATATTGTCTCAGAGTTTACCTATGTTACCTTTTACTTCACTCATCTAGAATGACTTCTTCACTGTAGAAGGAAATTTGATGAGCTTGATATGAACCTTCCTTGCAAAAACACATTGCTTATCCTCTTGTTATCTTACAAATGCCTACGGACGGTTTCCTTAATTATCTATTTTTTCTAGAACATTTTAGCTTTACTAGAATTTCCCAGCTCTTGGCTTTCTGAGATAACTGCTGTATTTGCTGTTCTCACATATCCAGTATTTAACTGGATCGACACAGATTCTCAAAGATAACTGCTAACTTTTTCTGAGCTTACTTAAGTAAGATTTTTAGGCATCCATGCATGAATTTTGTCAAGTTCAGATGATTTCAAAACATCCAGCTCACCTAAGGATTCTCTAATTTGTTTTAAGTTTGTTCTAGACTGAGGCCTTACTCAGTATTGGATTAGTTACCAGCTCATCTTTTAAATTGTAATAGGTCCAGAAAACACTTGAATCTTCTTGGTATCGTCTTTTGCTGGCTCTCCTTCTCTCTAATGAACAGCAAACTGGAAATGCCGTTGTGTTTCCTGTTAGTATTAGTGTATAAGTATATAAATTAATATTAATGTATAATATTAATAATACTAACTTATCATAGAATGTCTTCTTGTTATTCTGCTGTCCCTAGCCAAGTATATTGTATTTTGCACTTTCGCTAGTGCTATTGATTTTTAATTAATTTATATCCAACCCAATTTATATCCCATTTCCTATGTGCTTCCTTCTGGCATTAAATGTTAGTGAAGTGCTAAACACATAATCAGAACTTCTTTAAACTTGTTACAATTTTGCCATTTTTGGACAGTTTGTCCTTGTTCCTTTAGAGCATCTTCATTGAAGACCTCCTGCATCTCCTTAACTCCCTTTACCTTTGGTTATATCTTTATTAAATCTTACCTATGAATCCCAAGTTTATTGATTCCTGCTCTCAGGAAGCCTCTCCTTTTCCTAAGAACAGGGAACTCACCGGCTCCTTGCCACACTTGCTGCCTCCCTCCTTCACATTCATAACCAGCTCCTCCACTTTTCATTAGAATCAAAGCCAGAAGAGCATCTCCTACAGATGATTTGATTCCCTCCTGTCATGAGAACCTACGTTTTTAAACAGTTGTTAACTGTGGATATCATAATGTTAAAGTTCTGCTCTTTTCTGTAGACTCGTTAGTGGGAATGTCTAGTGTAGTTAACTGTCCACTCCACGCGTATGTACTAAAATGTCAAACAACAGACTTAAGAGTAAAGGTGATATTCTGATATAGCTGTAATTGTATAGGTATTGTATTTATACTCTAATGTTCAGGACTGCTTCCCCGTTCTCGCATTTTTTAAGCAACCACATGAAAACAATACGATATCTGTTTTATCTGTCTAATCAAAGCCTCCTATCAAGCTTTGATACTTCCTTTGAATGTCTTTTAAGTTATCAGTTTTAACCAAGTGTAGCCAGTTCTCATTTCTTTCAATCCTTTGCCAAAAGCGGTGCTTCTGGTGTTTTTACACCAGGTTAATTTGTAAAGAAAAAACAAATGAAGTGAAGACTTGATAGGAAAATTTCTACAGAAAATAGCCATATTAAAAAACCCAACCTCTAAAAAGGCCGGTATAAGCATATACTGGACTTTAACAGCAACATCCCAAAACTGAAGACTACGTCTTCAGCCTTACCTAACTGCAGTCATCCTCATCTTCAGTGCCTTCCAATCTCTCATTTTCATCAGGTTCAAGCTCTTCTTCTTCCCTCTTCGCTAATATGGGTTTGTCAGCACTTGGGTCAGACTGGTGAAGAAGGGGAAGAGCACAGTCAATACAGAGGTCACCTTAGAGGCTAGAGAGATAGGAGAGGTAGAAAAGGTATTTCTGGTCTTCTGTCCCTGAAAGGAGAGTTAGCACTAACCTCATAGTCTCTGTCTAAATTTCAGGTAAGGTGAATACCGCAGGTTAGATCAGGTCTCCTGACCGTTCAAGCCCAGGGGTTTGCTGGAGCACAATAAGCTTCTGGCCCAGAAGCCTGGATTTTTTCCCACTAGAAACAAAGGAAGAAGGGAGAAAATTGTCATTCCCACGTGTAGCCAAGGCCCGGCTGAGATGTGCACACAACCCAACGTAGGTGAGTAGCACCATCCAGGCCCACAGCCTAGGTTTGGCAACGAGGGAAGCAATAAGAGAAACATATCTCTGTCTTCATATTAGTACACTGGCTTATTTATATTCTTAACCTTTTTATCAAACAGGTCTCTGCAAACCTGCTCCTAAAATGAAACCAGTAATCCTACACTGCCTTCACTCTGCTATCCACGTAATATAGCTTGAGATTGAAAGACCCATAAAATTCTCAATTAGATCCACTAAAAAGCTGAGGTAGGAGGAAGGGTCCTCAAAAACTTTGGGTTTACGTTACCACAGAGGTTAATAAATCTAGCACAGTTTCAGGCAACAGAAAGTATTTTTTCAACTGACAGAAGCAACTTGAAGGAAAATTAGATAAATGCTATATGCAGGTGCCAAAATAGTTTTAAATGCAACTTGCAGTGGACTTCCTGAAAGGGATTATTTAGCAGAAAAAGAGGCAGGATTTCATCCCTGCCTTTTTTTATGGTCCTATTCTAAAGGTTTCCATAAAAATGCTACAATCTAGTTCTTCAGGCCTGAGAAAAGGTTTTATATCTGTGCTGTCTGACTTTCAGAGGCCTTTTAAATATTTTGGCAATTGGAGCCATCATTACAGATTGGAAGTCTGTTGAAAAGATACCTTAGAGACTTTTGGCTTTACTTTGCATTCTTACAGAAAGAAACCATTCTGAAGAAAAAAGGGAAAGAAAATAAAAAGAACTTTACTGTCCTGCTGAGAGTCACTTTACCTACTTTTCCCCTGACCAGGCATCCTGTTGGAAAAGCATTGCAGTGGATACCTGGATGCCAATGACATCTCTCGAGCAGCAAACGGATTTTGGCATTTTCTTGTCAAAGTCTTGCTTTTTTCTTTTGCCACTTTCTGATAATATTATTATAGAATGGTCCCTTGCTCTGAACAATTGGAGACCCAAAGGTCCATGAGGGCCTGTCTTGTTGAATTGAGATAATTCTGCTGGGAGAGCTGGAGGAGCTGGTGCTTGGTTTACATGGAAGCTCCAATAGATTGAAAAGTAGATTGATCCAGAGATGAACTCCTTCCAGCTCCAAAGCTATCTTGGAGAGGTCTGTGCAGCCCTGTAAGCTATGGTGTGATACACCTCTATACCACCATCACCTCCATAGGGAAAAGAGTAACTCCTTGATTTCTTACCCGAAGTTACTGCATAACTTGCCTCTAAACCACTAGCAACTTTTTATTGTCTTCATGTTCTGCCTAATTTGCTATCTGATATTACCCTGGGACAACTGTCAGCATTACTCCTCACCCCCTTCCACTCATTGATATCAGACTGCTTTCCCCTAGAGCAGAGGCTCTTGAATTTTTGGAATGCCACCAACTTGGACTTCAGCTAAGTATTGTATAATGACTAATCTGAATAGCACACAGTGCACCAACTTTTAAAAAGTCTTCTGTGGTCCACATAAGAGTTGAGAAATTTCCCATTTCCTAGGCCATGCTATGGGACTATCCTCAGGCAGAATAATATTGCCCACAACTTGTATAACTCTTCTTATTTGTAAGATCTTAATTGCTTTATATTGGTGTGTACCATCATTAGTATGAGAGACGGAGGAGCTCAGGGTGCCAAGATTTTGGAAGTCTGGAAAAGTCAGGATTTTCCCCTTGGTCTAACAGTTGTGCTCCACACATGTGCCTCCTACCTGCTGTTATTTAATACCCTAGAGAACAAGCCTGCCCCAAATCTGTTGATTTTGATGGAATATTTTTCTATTAACATCAACAGATATTGGATAAGACTCAGAGTGGGAGTGGAGGCAAGGCTGCTATGAAGCAAAACCAGCAGAAAGTCAAAGAATTCAGGAAAGCAATATTTTTGAATGAAATATGAAATGACTGAAATGTCAGTCATGAAAGTGAAAAGAAAACATGAAGAGAGGTCATGAAGTTAATCAAAGAATTACAAAATGACTGAATCCTGAGAAGTAAAAAAAAACTAATGAAGAGAGTTCCAGGCTTAAGTACCTTAAAGTAGTTAATTAAGAAACATAGTTAAAGAGTATGAACTATACTCTCCAGCGCTGGTGGGGTGAGACCCTGATTTTCCCCAGATCAGGCAATGTGCTGGGCCGGCCATCTGTCAGGTAAGAAAGAACCTCAAAGCCCAATTCAGTCATTATTTGTAAATGCTTTGGGATGTTTTTCTTTTAATTCTATGACCTTCTTCTGGAAACTGGACTGAGTTTTACAAAATATGTAGATCTCTATTTTGCTGACTTTTATATGGAAAACTCAGACAGCTGCATCCCAGTATTTGGCATCTCCACCTTTTTCCCTCATCTACACTTCAGTGGTTTGGCTCACACAGAAGCGAGTCAGCCAGCCGAGGGACATGCTGGATGGAGCCCTGCTGGAGTTAGTTTTCATGCTGACTCCAAGAAAGGACTTCCCAGCTACACCCAAGTGTTTGCACATAAGCAGAACAACTGATGAACTAGGTTGATTCTCCCTATTGTCCTTCTTTTTGTCGTCCATTATTTTTAACCTCCTTTTCCTTACTTTCCTCCTTCTCCTTCTGCTAGGCTCAAATATCTCATCCTTTAGTTTTCAAAAAAGCCTGTCTCTCCCTCTGATGCAGACGTCTCCTTGTTAATGTGGGTGACCAAGGTGTTAAGCTCCACAGGCTGGGCTAATTCTGGATGTATTGGCTTGAGCACTCACACTGAAATTGGGAACAAGACCAGTACTGACTTCACTGGGACCAGTGTTAAATCCACAGGACAGCTATAGAGGATTTCCATATCTAAGCTTTTCTAGCAGCTTTCAAACTTAGAGTGCGATTTGGGCAGCCAAAACATTCACAGTAAGATATAGTAATACTTTATCCATTCTTCCCCCATGAAACTACTTGAATCGAAGTACTCTGAGAAAACTGTCTATTTGAGTAAAGTTAGAATCTGAAAAGTAGAAAGAACAGAACAGGTTGTGACAAATCTTGGTTAATTTCGAAGCATACAACATGGGGACCTTAACCACTGGTGTTTAAAGCAGAGCATTCTGGGTTTTGGAAATCATACAGGAAAAAGTAGAAATTAGTATCATTAAAAAGAAAAATATTTCCCCCAATAACTGCATGCCACAGAAGCAATTTCAAGCATGGTATATTTATATTTTTGCTAACGGGACTGTTAAAAATTGGCAGTTGTTATAAACCAGCATACTTTAAAGTTAGTTCCATTTTAAGTCTATACAGCTTCATCAAGACCCTGCTACTTGAAAAGCAGGTTCTTTAGTTTCACAGAAAGATTTTCTCTTCTATGAAATCAAGCACTAACATTTTAAAAAGCTATCACAATATTGAAGCCATTGCATACTTCATGTGAGGAAAAGAAGCATATTTTTACTTGGAGCAAAAAACCCCAATGTGTTTGGGCTCTACTCAATGCAGAACCAAAACCTGGGCTGACACAATAGAACTGAGACACTGATCACATAATTGCATAACATTATAATACAGAAGTTCCCTGAATAAAATAATATTCATGGGAAATTCTGTTTCTTGTTCCTGAAATTCCTAGGCAGCTGGGCAGCTGGGGCACTACCACCTCTGGGGCAGTGAAAATCCTCAGGTGGATCTAGTTTTGGATCACTGTCTATGTTTAAAGAAGTCACACATCATCAGTGTCCTAACCCGTTCTGCTAGATTTGGGGAGATACAGACTAGAAATCTACATCCTCCAGTATCTTCTCTTTGTCTCCAAGAGTGAGTTCACCTTGTTTCGGTGATGAAACAAGGTGTCTTTACTAAATAAAAGGCATCTTTTCAGTATAGTAAACTGCTGAAACCTAGACAGACATTGTCAGGCTTTGCCTGCACTGCTTTCTTCCCTGACTGTTTCATCTCCTCTAATTGTTTCTTTAACATATTCAAAGCTTGCTTTCTAGGTACTAAAGACCAAGAAAACCAAGAAAAACTATATTCAGCAAAATCTGATAGTAGGAAAAATCTCCCCAAGGAGACCAAGTGGTGTTAAGCAGGTTAACATGTCAGCTAGTGGGTTGCTGATATTAAGCTGTGGATCTTTGAAGCCTGGTGGACCTTGTCAACTTTCCACCCATACCACAGTACAGCAACATCTGGGTAAAACAGCACTGAGCTTACTCACTGTGAAAACACACAGATGAACATTCACATCTCTCCTTTCTCATGTCCAAGGCTGAAAGCTGAGCTGAAATGTGAAACAGATTAAGCAAGCCACTGGTTTTGAACCACTCTGCAGAGCCGTTTTTCACTCTTCTGCAAGACAAACTTGTTACTGGTTGGTGATGAGATGTTTCTCCGTTAGTATTTAACATGTTCGTAAATGTTTTAATACCTTGTTTTCAGAGATTTTAACACCTTGTATTAAAAAACAAGAGTACACAGAGAATCCATGAGAGGAGCTTCTCTCCCTTCCTTTATTATAAGTCATAATTTAAATGTTCCTGAATAACCACTGTATCAGAGAGTAAAGAGTTTTCACTGCTACTCAACCTGTGTATTTAGCTCCTTCATCTGCCTCCCACTCCTTTGCTGTTCCCTGTTCTGACACAGCTAGTCATGGTACCACTTATTGTAATAACATCTGCGATATCATTAGTTGTTCCATGGATGCTGAACTAGAGGTTTGTCTACATTACAAAATAATATCTTCCTTCATAATCATTATAATGAGCTAAGCAAGACCATCAGACATGACCAAAACTTAGTTTTGAATTACACCTGCTAATTATACATAAAACAGTTAATGCCTATATTTTTCTGCTAAACATTAACAGCATAAAAATGACTGCACATTTTTCTTCCAAATTGCTGCTCTATTAAGCCTCTTTATAAGTAATCTGTTTAATTGCCAGCAGAATCCTTATTTACTAAAGAAGACGTTTTCATTATTAATTGGCATGTTAATTTTTAAATGTAAAATTTACATAATCTAAGCTACTAATTTTTCTACAACCTGGCACTACCTTTCCATTTATTGACTGGAACTAGTGCTATCTCTTCAGTAAATGTTATAGAGCCTAGTTTGACCGTTTTTGTCAAACATGGTTTTGAGAAAAAGTATTGTCCTCTTAAAATGCTGCCAGTTTCTTTCGTGTTCACAAGAAAGGTTTAATTTAGACTTTGAATTGAAATCTATCACTCTTAGATGTATATTAAACGTCCTGCATTATGTTAACAGGAGATGCAATCCAATTACTCAAATGAAAATATTTTAAGTCACAAAAACTGAATCAGTGTAGAAAAGCAAGATATTATGTTATACAGGGAAGAAGGCGTATAGTTTTACCAAAAAGAGGAAAAGAAAATAGATCATCTACTCAACAAAGAACACACATTTGTTTAAAACAAGCTGATATTACTGAGACAATGTTTGTATGAAAACAATATTTGGACGGTGCAGTACACACATTTTTTTATCTTAGCCTATGAATGCATCAGTTAAAGAATATCTTGCAGAAAATATTTAGCACGATCATTATAACTTTTGCTTTCAGCTTCCACTAATACCCATACATCCTTATGATGAAATAAGCCTGTTAATTTTATTTAGGTCCAATGGTGTCAGGATCAGGGATTGTGTCTTTTTCTGTATCTGTATCGTGCCTACCACACAGCATTCTAGGAATCTACAATAATATCTATTACAAAAAATACAATTTAGTTATTAATTAATAATTATAATATGTACCATATCAGTGAATTACTTCCGCCAATCACTAAGTTTTAAAATTTGCTTTACTGACCTTACTAAGATTCCAGTATTAGCCTCCAGTTTTGTCATGACTATTTTTGGACATAAGGTTTGAATGCCATTAACAACAGCTGCCTAAGAAGTTGCATTATTAATATATGTCCCTCTTTCTCCTTGTATTTCTGTAGCTTCTCTTTTCCTTTCTCCTGGTTTGTCCCTGACCTCCTTTTATTTCTGCTTCCAGTTTATAAAAATTTTCCTCTCTTCTTGGCAAGAGGAACAAACTTGCAGCCTAGAGACTTTAAAACATACTTCTGTAGCCATGGATTTCACATACCTAGCCTGCTGTCTGCGCACATTTCAACTGAAAAGCTATACTGGAGCAAATATTTCTGGAAATTTTTATGAACTAAAAGAACTTTACAGCCATTTATAATTGCCTGGCATTAGTACTGAAGGACGAAGGGGTGTCGGTAGGCAGGACACACCAACGGCCTTTGCCAGTCTTGTTAACACCTATACGAGCTGCTGCAGAGATTAAAAAGCACAGCAATGAAACGAAACGAAAGGGATCAGAGCACAGCTCTGCTTCGCTTTACTACCCTCCCTGCCTCTCTCCGCCTATTTTTTTGTAGACTGCCGCACAGGAAAATCCAGTTGTGCACAGATGGCAAGCAGCCTGGAAGAAGGTGCTTCTCCTTTCATTAAACAAACAAGTGAATGGGCATTTGTTGACCAACTGTTTCAGTCTTCCTCACCGGGCAGAGGTTTCTTCACTCCTGGCCAGCTGTGTTCACAGCATACTGGTGCTACACTACTGTAATTATGCAGCTACGCTTGCTCCACATAAAGACCTTACATACTGAAGCCCGAGTATCAGTTGTGAACGTACTCTGTCCTCTGCTGCACCCAACTACAATTCCCTCCCATCACCATCTCTCACTTTTCACCATTGCAGCTGTCGTAATATTTTGGCTTTCAAATAGGTTTATGTTTGTTGAAGAACCATCATTCACCAAAGTCAATAGCTGTTAAGGACAAACAGTATCACCCATTAGTGGATCTGAAGTTCCACACTTTTCTAAGAGCAAGGAAGTCTATGTTCAGATCACTGTGGTGTTGACTACATCCCTACGGATCAAGTTCTGAATCACTATTTCCTTGTGGCAGTGGCAGTACAGAAAGCAGTTGCTGACAATCTGGTTTGATATATAGGGTATGATTTTCCATTCTTGGATCTTGTGACACCATCTACACTTTAGAGTCCCTAATTCCTTCCAACAAAACTGCCACAGGATGTCCAGTATAGTACTTGTCATGGGACTAAGATCTTCAACGCACATTGCTAATATTTACTTGGAGATTTCCTCCTTTTTCTTTTGCTTGCAATTTAGATTTAGTCATAATCTAGATGTTAAATAGCCAACCACCAAAACTCACAATGGGACTCCTGTTCTGCAGTTTTCTAAGCGTCATTTGCACATCACCATAAAAGTTGTAGCTGCTTTGTACATTACACGAATAGCCTTGAGACCTTCTCAATGTGGCAGAGAGATATTATAGTGCAAATGCCCATGAATTCAGATGTGTATGAATACTAGTGCAGGGTGCTCCAGCTCTCTGTACATTTTCTTGTCAATACTTCACACAACTGTTCAAAAACCATGAAACTGAATGTAATGTGTCAGTAATGAAAATCAATGCACATCATTTTCTATAATATCAGGAATGCTTTTCAACCTACCTCCTCAGCTGTGCGGACTCTTAGAAGATAATGGCTGGTAATACTTCCAGCACATCACAAAACCCACCTCTATATGCAGTAATAATCTAGAAAACTTCACATTCATATTTGCTTAACATTTGCTTTTATTTATAGCTGTTAACGAAATCATTGAGCAAATGGGATGATGTTCGATTTCAAAAGTGTTATATCTTACTCCGTGTGCCTCTGCAAAAATTTTGAGGTTGTAGTGTTCCATAACAGACGGTTTCATGTGTCTAGCACTTAGTCTGTTAGGATACCAGTTTCTTTCAAGGCTAGAAGAAGTTGCTAAATTCTCACAAGACCCAGCATTATGTGTCAGATCAGGTGGCTATCACCTGTACAGTCCTTTTACCTCAGTAAATTCCCTCCAGCACTCTCTCCGCCTTTGGCAGAAGCAGCAGTTTGAAGTTAGAAACGCTGCCCTGAAGTTTCTTGTCACACCACCTCTAGAACTGGACTTAGAAAATAAGCAGCTGGGTTGGAATTTTCCCCCAGTAGCTACACCATCCTCTTTGTAACTGCTCCCCAGCTGCATGAGCTGTAGTCGTGTGTGGTACACACTATGAGGCTGAGCCCTGCCCAGGAATGGAGCTTCCCTTTTCCTACGGGGCAGGACCGCTTCTCTTCCAGGATCTCCTGCAACCCTACCAAATCTCTTCTTTGAAGAGAAGACTAAAAAGTAATCCCAAATTTTACCCATAGAATTCTGAATCTTCTGTCCATTCCTCAAATTTGGAATGTTTACAGGGCAAGCGAATGTCCTGCGATCCTCAGGGAATATTTGCTCTGAGTTTATTTCGAATTTAAAAACATATGTATCAGCAAGCACTTGTGTCCTAAGGAAAAAGCAGGTAGAAGAAAAAAAAAAGTTATTTGAATTCATATCCAGCTTCCATTTCCACAAAAGGGAAAACAGAGGGAGTCTGTCCTGGAAGCTTTTAGGGGGACCAAAGAAAGGAAAATGGGAAAAGGGAGTGAACTGAGTTAGAGCACTCTCTATAAACGAGCCCCTGACTTTGATTTAGAAAAAATGGCAAATGGGTTTGAATAGACTTTTCTGCTCTATGGATTTCAGTAGGAAAACCTGGATAGAATTTAGAGAAACACAGAAAAAAAGCCTGAACGGATCGTTTACAAGGAATATTGAAAGTATTAAATTATTTCAGCTTGGCTAAACAATGACACAATAACATTTTCAGTCCACAAGTATTTTTAAACTTTATTTTTAAATGCTGTTTTTACAATGAGGCAGCTTATAAGTGAAGTGAATATGTGGACCTCTCCTTTTAATACAGTATCTCCCTGGCAACCAGACCAGCAAAAACAGAAAAAGAGATTAGATGACCAATTGTTTCTTCCATCTCTCATATCTTCGATTTCTTTGCTGGATGGCTGATAAAAGTGCTCGGACTCTGTGACTCCTCTGGGTGGGTGAAGCTCAATTCAGTATGTTTCCTTTGGCGAGAATTGGTACCTGCAGTTAGATGGTATGCTCTGCTGATATCATATGGCTGTCTAAAAGAGAAAAAATCTCATTGGAGTGCCAGCAGTAAAGGCTTGGCTATCAAAAGACCAAAATGTCAGTATTTCCTTAACAGCATTTTTAAGCCCCGACTTACGGAAACAGCAAGGAGATTTTGGGAAGATCATACAATTGGTCCAGGAACTATAGCTGGAAACAGTTCCCTGGAAGGGCACCCAGCTTGCCAGCCCAAAATGTGTTACTTGCAGACAACGCAGGAACTCAGAAAAGACGATGAAGAAAATGCAGACATATTAATGACTGAGATAAATGATAGATGCTCATATCTGAACTGAAATGTACTGTCTTCAAAATTGTTCCAGCTAGAAAAAAGGAACACCTCATGCCAGGTATGTCCCTGATACAACCCTCTTTATGTGTACTTGGTGTCCCTGCCCTTCTCACTCTGAGACAGGATGGCTGTCACGCACTCTTAGGACCCCTCACAGAGTGCAGCTGCTACACAATGGGTCAGGCAGCTTCTTATGGGGTATTCCTCTGTAGGGAGCGTATTATTCTTGTACTTTGCTGTCTTCACTGGCTAGTCATTTGCTCTATAAGCAAAAGCCAGTTTTAACCTTAAAAACCTGAAATGGTAAGAATTACGTCTGAGGATGCCTTTACACCTGTGGCACAAAGCAACAACAGAGATTATAAAAAGTGCTTAAGCGAAGAGGGTCCAATTTAATTGTACTTCATTTGTTTTCCTTGCCTCGCATTCTGGGTAGTTTATAGTTTCTACTTCAGAGTTGTCCCAGTTCAAAACCTCTGGAACTGCTCGTTCCCAGGACACACTGTAAGTTTTTGTTTATTCTCCCAAGTTTTTTTCTTTTTCAGTTATGGCCACAAAAGAATATGACAAAAGCATATTGGAAAATGAAATGAAAACTATAAAATATGTTTTCATTACTTATGGCCAGATTATTCAGCACTTGGCAGAGGCCAACGAGGATATGGGAAACAGGCACAAAGGACAGCCCTAAATCATGCCATTTGGTAACCACACTTACTTGGAAATGTCAGGAACTGTCAATTAGCTGAATTAGGATCTCATTAGCCATATGCCTTTCTCTCAGACATGCCCTGAAGAACAGCTACTCTTTAGAAAGGAAAAAAAAAGATGGGGAAACCCCACTCTGCTGAACTAAGTGTCTGATGGCAGAACACCCATTTTACCACCATTAGGTTCTCCAAATTGCCAGCCTCTTCTTCCTGCCCTTACTCACGCAGGTATTCTCATTCTCAAAAGCAATCCGAGAGGCACCCATGTCATAGCTCTTTCATCCGGGAAGAGCCAGAAAAACCCATATGACCTGTTCATGTACTTCTTACGGAAGCTTTTGAAACAAAATTATGTGATACGTTCCTCAAAGACCTTATTGGCTCTCTGTGCCAAAATGAGTCTTATTCAGTGAATAAAGAAAGGCAAATTTTCCCGACTGTTTACCCATTATCAGTAAATGCAGTAAAATGGACCCAAAATAGTAATGTCAATCTTGTCATTTCAGATACAAAGCATAATTATACATTTAGGGTTAATAAACTTTAAAATCGAATTAAAGAAGCAAATAAAGACTGTCTCATTTCCTTTGAGAGAAAATATTAATGACCCTTTTCTGACACAAGTCTCATCCCTTTGCTTTCCAATGTAGTACAAATCAGCACTACAGTACGTGAGTTACCGAACATACACACACACACACACTACCACCCTAAATAGGAGCAGGCAGCCATACCACACCCCATGGTATGCAACACCTACCCTCAGGTTCCTTGTATAAAAACATTATTTTGGTGGGCTGCAGCACAGCCCTTATGTTACTTCAAGCACTTTGTTCAGTCATCCCCCCTCCCCAAAACAGTAGCTATGTTTTATGGCCATATGGGTACAGAGAATCCCAGGGGATGAAAAATTAAAAGCTTGTTAGTGTGTACAAAGAGTATCTGCTCTAAAGAATGACAGCCCTAAGCAGTGTGGACATGAGCCAGTCCAACTCTACTATTTGTACTATTTGTAACAGTATGGATACCATGTTTGTGCTTCTTGGCTCTCTTTTCTAAAAATCTCAGCCCCCACGAAACCACAGCTAACACTTCCACCTGCACTCTTCTGACTACAAAGGACAAATGTTCTCACTTTTTAGATATTAGAACCAATTACAAATGAGAAGATAATAATAGACGCTTTCTTAGAAACCTAAAATTCCTCTTATGTTCCCCAAAACAACAAAGCCATATGTAGTAACTTCACCTGGTGACTTGTGCTATAAGTATTCCCAGCAGACTCTATAGCTGAAATAGGTCTGGAGGAAAGAAACCAATGAAACTTTTTTGGTGGAACATGCAAATTGGAATAAACTGGAACATTCTGTGAATTTCTTTTCAGCACATAGAATTGTCTGAGTCAAAAGTAATGATGCAACTCCTCATCTCCATGTAATTAATTCTGGCATTTTCTAACTGATGTTTCAATTTTAAATGAAATGCTGTTTCATTCCAAAGTTTTCTTCAATTGTATGTAAAAATATGTCTTAAAAACCCTCTAAAATATTTTGCTTCCAACACATTTTTCCCAAAATTCTAATTTGCCAAAACTGTTCTTTTTGGATGAAACACAAGGCATATCTCAAAAAAACCCACAATCCAAATCACTGTCACTTGCACAACTCTTAAGTATTGCAAAACTAACAGTATTGTTGCATAGGCCCAATGGAATTGTAAAACACCACAGAAAACAGTGTAAAAAATAAAAAATACAAGTACTCTTCTGTAGGCAAAAGGATAATTCATTTTTAATCTCAACTCAAAACCACAACCGTGATTAAGTCTGGGGGATTGATTCTGATAATACCGCCACAAAAAATAATTATACCTTAAATCCTACTTAAAATAATGACACAGTTAACAGTGCTTATCATTGAACAAACCTGCTGCTTTCCTGGAATATACATCTTTCAGTTGATGCAGAATGTTTTTTGAAGAGAGAAGTCTTTGGGTTCAGTGCATGCACTACTGGGGAAAATTCATTGGCCTGGTTTACTCAGCAAGAGCAAACATGATCTTATTGACCGCCAATGGCCAGCAGTAACGTCATCATCCCTGTCATGACATACGCAACAGGATTACCAGTAAACTGTCTCAGCATGAACAGATCTTTTCAGAAACAGACTGTCTTATTCATGGTCAACTACTGTTGCTCCTTTGATCATTTTCAAGCAGACTAGCCTTTTTTGGTTCAGGTCCATTTTCCTTCACAGAAGTTTCACAGTATCTAGAAGATACTCAGGGTATCTTCTGGGTATTGATGCTATCCACTTGATCCTGTTGAAAGGGACATATACATCAAAATACATAAGAGCTTCTATGAACACAGTTCTGCTGGCTGATGGGAACAGGCATCCTACTATGAATAGGAAACACTAAGTCTCTCTCCAAAGCTGCCAGGACCATTCACGAATTTGTATTGATCTTCATAGGAAAAAATCTCATCTTTTCTCAATAGCTCGATGAGAAATAAAGCACTTCATTAACACCGACATCAGAAGTAATGTCACCAGCGTACAAGTTTCATATTTGTAGTTCAGGAACCATTTTCAAGATTAGTCACACCATTCATCAGTATTAAAGCCCTAAATGTTGAGGATGAACTCAAAAGCCCAGTTAAATGTTCATGTCTGGATTAACTCTTCTGGTAGCATGTACAGAAGTCAAGGAGGCAGAAGGCTGAAAACTCATGAAGTGAAACAGCAACTTCAAATCTCCACAGTACTTATAGACTAGTCATATAAGCAGAGACAACTGTAGGAGAGTTCACTTGAACCTCGGATAGATCTTTTCTGAACCACAATGACTGTGGTACATACCTCAAAGCATGCTGTAGTCAGGGCAGGTTGATTTGAATGGCTCAGGCTAGGTGAGAATGACCATCAGGATGACCCTAAGTATTAGTTTAGGTACCTAGACATCCAAGCGAGCAACACCATTCATACCTCACAAGCACCTCTACCAGCTCAGACAGATAGGACTGTTTTAGTTATAGCCATTTCATCTGTAGCTGGAGAACCTCTTATGCTGCTACCATACGTTGCGGGAGGAACCAATGCAGTTTGTTACCAAGTCTGACGGCATGCTATTGATATGTCAATGTGTATGGAAAGCTGATAACCTCACTGATAGTATGAATTTACTGGGGTGTTCGTATAACTTTTGTTTGTTCCATATTTAGGTCATGTGCAACATAAACACCCCCAAAGATGTTAGGAATTTACAGCTGTCTTCTAGGCTGAGAAGAGCTAGCTAAAAATCCAAAATTACAACATATATTTAAGAAAAAATTGTGATTTGTGAGGTAGATTACCAGAGAGGGCATAAATTTATGAGGTAGTGCAGGGCAAGGCATAAATCATCCACCTTACACTTGTAGTGGTAAAAAATAGGACGACAAAAGAGCAGAAAGAGAAGGATGTGGTATTTATGACAAATTTACTCTCTAAAAATTGCATCACTTGCCATACACAAAGAATGGAAGAGAATTCTGTGGGGCTGCTTGTTGTGAAACACTGGCCTTCACAGGAGGCTGGAAATGAGGTTGGCTTTAAACAGAGTGATCTTACCATGAATGCTTGATTTTTGTAATGCTTGATACATACTTAGATACCTCTGGATAGAAACAGGATCAAGAAATTTTCTAAGAGTTAGGCCAGTTTTATTTGTAACTTCTGCTTCCAGTCTTTTAGACAGAGCTTGCTTTGGTGTTTTGATGGTAAAACATACATAACCCATCTGGCGATGTGGAAGTAAAAAGGATGGGTAAAAGTGACACATTTAGGGTTATTAGCTCTATGGAGCTAACGGTCTGAATAAAGATCATGTCCAGACAGCCATGCCAGAGACTTAGCCCAAGGCAGACTGATGGAAATCCAGAGTGAGCAACCTTTGACTGCAAAGGCTGATACTGGCCCATATAGGACCTCATACCAGCTGCTGCTGACTTTGAGTATACACTATCTGCAGTTAAGTACAAAGTTGCACCCCTTCCAGAAAGAAAAGATATCTAAAAAGCACTTTGTGTCTTGACAATGCTTAAGTGCAGCACGAGGCACATTAGCTGGCTTCCTTAAGCATTCACAACAATGAGAAGCTGAATTTTAAAGCTAAGATTAGAGAACACTTCAGAGTTTGTTCTCCTCCACAACCCCTAGTTAGTCTTTTATATACCTACACAGGTTATGTCCCTAATGGTCAGAAATTATAGATTACTGACCTGTTTTCCTTTTACTGGGTACCATGCAACAGTTTTCTTGTCTCCAACCCTGGTGCAGGAAAGCCCTTAAGTATATTCTCAATCTTGGGACCCTGCTGCTGGACTCTGTTCCTGAACTCAAAACTCTCAACACTGTTCTCCGACTGCCTTCCTGCAAAGGGAAGAGCAGAGGTTAATTTCTTTTCATATTAGGAGGGATTACCCTTTGCAACAGCTAGAGCCAAGGTGGCAACCCAAATATTAATTCGCTTAAATACAGTTCTTTAAAAAAAGCAAACCCAGAGAAACTAAAATATTTATTTGTACCTACTAATTTTATATCATGAATAAACGCTATTCGTTGCCAGCTAAGCCAGAAAGAAACCCCTCCACCTGATCATTATTTTACTCTGTGAGGAGTAACAAAGGGTACTTTCATGTGATAAGAAAAGTATGTCACCCTTAAAAAAGTTGTAGAACAAGTACAGATAAAAAGATGCATTGTTAGGAAGATGAAGAAGCATCCTAGAACTGGTAGTTCCAATGGATTCCAGACTATGCATGCTTTGGAGGGACTGAAATGTCCAGGGAAAGGTATTTGGCCCTATTGTACAAAACTGCAGCATCACCTTATTTTCATAACTGGTACTTTATAAATAAACAAGGACTTAAAAAAATTATTAAATGAACATAATCCAGTTATTGTTTTCCAAATTAAGTACACTAGTAAATATTCTTTTAATTTCTTTGATTCTCTCTGCAGTTTTATGTGGTGAAACCTTTTTTATAGACCAGAAGATCTTTCAGAGTGGTGTGAAGTAACCTCACTGAAAGGGAAGGTAACTTTCAGTGGCTGTGAATGATAATCGGCACTGAAAACCTCATCAGATTCATATACAGAAGGACAGGCAAAACCATACCTTGTATGTGCCCCTCTGGCTTACAGTCCTGATTCTGGGAAAACTACAGGATCAGCACTGCTTCTCTTTAGCAAATCTTAACACCTGGCCAAGGACATTGGTCATTCTGTTCACAAGCAAGGTACTGCAAAAAGTGACTGCCTAAATCAGAAGCAAGATGCAAAGAAGCCAAGAAAAAAAAAAAAAGAAAAAAGAGATAAGAAAATGACCTGTAAGGCAGTGAATGACTGAAATAACCTCAAACCCATGCTCAAGCTGCTAATAAGGTTTCAGTAACCTAATGCTCCCCTTGCCTGGTCCTGATGTTTGTGAATGAGAAAACGAAGGGTCAAATGTGACCAGTGAAGTCTGCTTTGGCCAGAATGACAGGCTTCTCCAGAAACCCCGCTGCTGCTATTCAGCATCAAGAAAGGAATGATGACTTTTATTCAAAACAAAACTTGTATCTGGTGATTTGTTTTTGTGCTGAGTATTTCTTTGGCTTAGAGCTACAGCAGCCCTGTAAATTCATGAGTACCACTTGTGTCATGTCTTAAGCTTAAAAGGCATCTTGTTTTCACTAGTCTGTCTACAACTTTTGTTTATTTTTCAAATATTTTCTCTTTAACAAGCCACAACAGAATACAGTGCACATTATCTGCCCCAGACAACCAAGGACAGAGAATATCTCTATACTAGCAAGACCCAAGAAGGCCTGCCTTGGGCAGAAGGCAATTCCTGACAAGTAAAACCTGTTAACAGATTTAGTTTCCCTTGCACTTGGCCCAGATCTGCCCTGCACACACTAAAATAACTGCACAACACAGAGCACTGGAGTTACTTCTCGCAAGCATTCCTGAGGCCTGACACGTCGGCTCTGTGTCTCCCACGGTCACACACGCCATGCGTAGAGCCTCTCTACCTTTTCAGCTCCTCACGAGCTTAATGGTGCACAGCCTCAGAGAGCGCCCTGTACCTCCTCTGTACCGTCACCTGATACACCCGCACCCCTCTGGTAACCAACAGTGGCCGTGACTGGAAAATGGAGACTTCACTGAGCAGCACAGATCACCACACACCCCTTTATCCTCATGGGCCCCGTTTGCGGCCACCCAAATGCCATCAAAGCTCCAGAGGCCTCAGGCCAGGGCCAGAAGTAGTGCAGCCCCATGAGGTGCTTGTGTTTGGGGGAGCCGGTCTGGAACGCCCATGTTGGCCATGCCAGAGTCCATGGCATTGCCACCCCTCAACAGCAGTGAGGCCCATCATACTTCCCTACCATTTATAACCGGCTACAATTTATAGCTGGTTTTGGAGCTGCCTGCAGGCAAACCGGGGCGGGTCGGG
>NW_009647595.1:2353978-2361337 GCF_000708025.1 Charadrius vociferus
GCGGGACGGGTGTCCAGTGTGCCCCGTCCCCCCCCGGGACTGGGAGGGAAAGTGCTGTGGGGGTGCCGAGTGCCCTCTGCCTCAGTGAAATCCATTCTCTCTTCTCGCTAGTGCTGGAGGGAGACAACTGCGTGTTCGATGGGATGATTTATCGCAACGGGGAGACGTTCCAGCCCAGCTGCAAGTACCAGTGCACCTGCCGAGACGGGCAGATCGGCTGCCTGCCCCGCTGTAACCTGGACCTGCTGCTCCCCGGCCCCGACTGCCCCTTCCCCAGAAAGGTCGAAGTCCCCGGAGAGTGCTGTGAGAAGTGGATCTGCGACCCTAAAGACGAAGTGATTTTGGGAGGTTTTGCTATGGCTGGGGAGGAAACTAAAACTAATTAAAACACAGTCATTGTGAGGAGAAGGTGATATCATACTGGAAATATCCATGGGGTTGCCAAATCTAAGACACGTTGCTTTGTGTGGTTGGTTTTTCTGCTTTTTTTTCTCATCTAGAGTCACTAGTAAGTACACCAGTGGTTATGAATAAAAGCAGAGCTCAATAAGTGAAAGAAGAGATATTCAGAGGACGAATGTGCATAGCAATTTTAAAAGGTAGTTAGCTTGAGTTAGTTCCCAATTCTGAAATAGCTGTTTATCTGGTACAGGGTAGTTCAGTATGTGGAATAAAACAGGGGCAAGTTCATAATCCTCCAAACATTATTTCCACCCCCAGATCAAAGATGCAGTCTTGCTAGTTACTCTGCAAGAATATGTTGCACCATAAATACTATTCTAACAGCTTAGTCTACAAGAGACTTTTTTTTTCCCCCCCTTAAATTCCCCAGCTATTACAAGTGGTCAGCATGGTAGCTAAAATGCCAACAAATTCCTTACTGTCTATGCTGGAGCTCTCATCATTATTGTTGGCATCAAAGCATTACAAAGTACTTGGAGAAGCAGTGGTTATAAACACAATGAGTGGATCTGGAAGAAAAAATCCCATTCCAAAAGGCAGAACTCATAAGCTGCTTTTGTAATTGAAAAAATAAAGCTACATAATATTTTCCCCCTGTTTTCTTACTGAATTATGTCACCATCCCCTTTAAATTAGACTATTAGTTCAACGTGAATTTTCATAAGCTACTTTTACTGACAGTTGAGGGCACAGCATTATTTTCCAGTCACTGATCTTTGTGGTCTTAAGCAGTTAGTTATGCTGAAACTCAGCTAATCCATTTGAAAAACAAGTAAGGAAAGATCCAGGAAGAAAAGCTCTAATAACTTGTCATAGTGCTGTGAAGTGTTAGTTGGAAGGCACATAATGTACAAACAAAAAGCTTGCCACCTTTCTACTATTTTTCCTTTACTTTGACTTGTTTGACAGTGACAGGCTAATCCGTAAAATGCCTATAGATGGATTATCTGTATTCTGTCTAGCAATGGCCATCCCTCTTGGGAGGCCACCTTTTTGGAGCTTTCCCATGCAAAAGGCAAAAATGCTGTTCTAGAGGTGCTTAACCACAAGAACTGTGGCTGACAGCTCAGTTGTGTCTCCTCATCCTGTTTATTCCTGTGATAGCCACTGAACCAAACTATACAGTTAGCAATATTTGCATAATGCAGGTTAACACTGCGATGAGGGCAGGGTGATGATAAGAGTTGGCTATGGCTTTGAGTAGCTCTGGTAACTCCTGGAAATTACTTCCGTCCTCTCTCCCCACCATCACTCTGGCTATAATCTGTCAATAATTTACAAGATTGGGTGACTTTATGACTCTCGGAGTAAAGGACTTTACTTCCATGCTCTTTATTAGTTTAGATAAATCATTCGGCCTCTCTCAAATCATATCTAATGTAAATATTTTTATGACATAGCTTTAAAACAGATTTGTGAAGGATTTCCATTGGAAAGAGTGAGGAATGAAGAGTGTATTAGAGTTCTAAATTGGTTAAAAAATTGGCGGTAATTCTTCCAGCTGTGGACTTGAGTGAACTGAATCTAAATGCTTTGCTGATTACACTGATATGTACCTTCTGTTATTTTTAGATGTAGGAAGTTGCCATGCAGGGCTCCTAAAAAGGCAGTTTTTGAAATTCCTAAATCCTGTCAAAAGCATGGATTTTGGACCTTTTTGTCTCACATGTTTATTTCCATATGTGGTAGAGCTCAATTAGATACTGGCTTTTCACATGAGTTTTTCTTATAATACAGTTCTGTGGGGTTTTGTCTCCAGCCTACAGACAGGAGGCCACACTTGGAATCGATGTGTCGGATTCAAGTGCCAATTGTATTGAGCAAACAACAGAATGGAGTGCATGTTCCAAAAGCTGTGGAATGGGCTTTTCCACCCGTGTTACCAACAGAAATCAACAGTGTGAAATGGTGAAGCAGACAAGGCTTTGCATGATAAGACCTTGTGAAAACGAAGATCCATCGGATAAGGTATGCTGCAGAGTGGCGGGGGAGCAGGGTCTCTTCAGCTGTAATTCCAAGGTTGTAATATTAGAATGCTCCAGATGCAAGTGTGCGTAAATACATCCTTTAGCATATGTGCAGCAAGCCCTGTGCTTTTGGAAGGCATTAGACTTGCTGTGTTTGCTTAGTAGCTTTATGCTGCACCTCCAGCAGGTTGAGTGACGTGATTCTGCCCCTCTACTCCACACTGGTGAGACCCCACCTGGAGTACTGTATCCAGCTCTGGTGCCCTTGGCACAGGAAAGACATGGACCTGTTGGAGCGGCTTCGGAGGAGGGCCACAAAAATGATCAAAGGGATGAAGCACCTCTTCTGTGAGGACAGGCTGAGAGAGTTGGGGTTGTTTAGCTTGGAGAAGAGAAGGCTCTGGGGGGACTTCAGTACTTAAAGGGGGCTTATAAGAAAGATGGGGAAACATTTTTTTTATCGAGGCCTGTAGCAATAGGACAAGGGGTGATGGTTTTAAATTAAAAGACGGTATATTTAGACTAGATATAAGGAAGACGTTTTTTACAATGAGGGTGGTGAAACGCTGGCACAGGTCTCCCAGAGAGGTGGTGGATGCCCCATCGCTGGAAACATTCAAGGTCAGGTTGGACCGGGCTCTGAGCAACCTGCTGTAGTGGAAGGTGTCCCGGCTCATTGCAGGAGAGGTTGGACTAGATGAACTTTAAAGGTCCCTTCAAACCCAAACTATTCTATGATTCTACGATAATTTGAGCCATCCCAAACAGATATATGGCATGTGCAGATTATTGTGGCAGGTCATGCAGTCTAACTCCTCCCACAAATGCAATTGTACTACCTGTATGTACACGTCAGTGTTGCTCCAGTCATGCAGAATGAGTATGTCAGATTTGTAGTCTGTTGAGCATCTGGAACTGCAGAGAAATGTGTGAAATCCTGCAAAATCTGCTTGGGTAAATTAAAGTATCTTAATCCCTATGATGCCTTTTCCAAAAGCAAATCCAACACTGACATTTCAGGTGTAATAAATGTGTATCTAAGGGAGCTGACTTTTTTGCTGCTTCTACACATTATACAAGTGTTACTGTCAGAGAGAATAACGTGTAGCTAGGTAAGAGGACCATCACTTCGTGTTATGTTCTGAGTGTTGGAAAACATTGCTAAAGCCTTTGCTGAATACTCTCTGCAGTTTTAAATACTGTGTTTTGAAAAGGATATGAAACATTTGGGAAGAGTTGGGGAGAGTAACAAGAATGATCAAAAGTCTAGAAAATGTGCTGCTAGGGAAAAATTGATTGAACTGAACTTTTTCTGAATGCATGAGAACAGAGATGCGTTCTCATAACTGTGTTCAGGTATCGCAGCCTGTTCTGAGTCCATGGGGGATACAACAGGAAATAGACTGCATAAAAACTAAGACAGGAGTGAAAAACTTCCAAGCAGTAAGAATAGCGAACTGTTAGGATTTTCTGGGGCAGATGTGGCGTCTCTGTCACAGCAGACTTCCAAGGACAAGTTAGACAACCATCTGTTAAGAATAACATGGGTAAAGCTGGTTCTGCCTTGGGTCACAAGAATGGGCAATGACTTTTGAGGTTCGTTTTACCTCTCTTTTTTTCCCCTGAATCTAGTCATGTAACTTGCTCATTTGGCTTCTCTGATGGAACTACACTAGCCTGAGAATTTTTCCAGTAGAGTATAGTTTCATAATAAATGTTGGTTTGGCTTGTCTCAGATGACAAAAGGGGGCATTATTTGTCATTTATTACTGACCCAGTAACACACTGGTGTCAAAGGGCAGATCTTGCAGGAGTTACCCGTAAGTAACTACTGAAGTACTGCTGTTGAATGAGCAAAGACGACAAATTTGAGTTTTCAGTGTAGAGCTATATGCTTGCATGTCAATTTTTAACTACCTTCTGACTTCTGCAGTGATGTGTCTAACATCTTTTCCTATTTCTGTTAGAAGGGAAAGAAATGTATCCGAACAAAGAAGTCCCTGAAAGCTGTTCGCTTTGAATACAAGAACTGCACTAGTGTGCAGACATACAAACCTCGTTACTGTGGCCTCTGCAGCGATGGGCGATGCTGTACCCCACACAACACCAAAACGATTCAAGTTGAGTTCCACTGTCCTCAAGGCAAAGTCCTAAAAAAGCCAATGATGTTGATCAACACCTGTGTCTGTCATAATAACTGTCCTCAGAGTAACAATGCTTTCTTCCAGCCATCAGATCCAACATCTAGTGAAGCCAAAATATGAAAAGCATAAATTAGGTAACAGAAAGGTATAAGTAGTTTATACAAAACTTGACCCACAATCAGGTGAATGTAACAACTGCATATGTAAAATATCATAAGATGTTTTTCAAAACAGTCTAGGCTCTTTCTTTTTTCCCGTAGTTTATTAAATACCTCATTTTACAATTTCCCCCTCCAGACATCTTTTATTCACTTGAAGGAGATTTTGTACCTTGGACAGAGCCTTCTTTTTTTCTTGATGGTGGCATAAAGATTACAAAGCAAACAGCTCGTCTTTCTCCTTGAGTTAAGGGGATCATGCCATGAGCCTCAGTAGCTGTAAAGACTGGGCTCTTTACGAGTAAATGGATTCCTTGGGAATGCATGATACCGTATTACAGAAGCTTCCAGATTCTTAACTTCACTTTACATAATGCTTATAAACACTTAAGCAGTGTTCGTTTTCCATTCTGCTGAAACTCAATTTCTGATGACAGTAAAAATCTTACTGATTAAAGTGTTGCATTCTTGTGTCTTGTAAAATATCTTCTATCTGTACCTCTCTGAGGATTAAGTTTGCACATAGCCCCTGAAATGACATAGCTAAGGTCTCTTATCCTGAAGCATGGCAGATTGATAACTGACAGCAATTAAATGTCTCTTTGGTAACTTCACTAGCAGTCTAATCCAAAACCCACTGAAGTCAGCGTCTTAGAAGAACAATGTGTGTCTGTAGATATAACTATTTTGATGCAAAAATAAAATTTCTGTAAATTCCTCTAAAATACTAACTGTATCATATGGTGCTTCATTTCTTAGAAAGGTGTATATGTAAATAGAAACTGTATATATTGTAATATAACTTTACTAAGTAAATAAACTTAATGTGATTCAAAATATTTTCCCCTAAAGTTGTTTTTTTAAACTACCGACTTTTAACACCTAAAAGCAGTGGTAAGAAAAAAGGGTCTGCAGACTCCGAAAATCAAAAGTCCCTATCTAATGACGTTCTTAGTGTACCTCATCCTAATTGCAGTGTCTTGGTGCAGGAAAGGATGAATAATTTGTGGGCCACACATTAGCAGGTAGGTTTCTTTCAGAGCAAGGTAGCCTGGCAGAAAGAATGACGTAAATAAAGTTAGGTTTGGACACGGTGTATCCTGTGGGTGGTTGTGGTGGGGAGGAACAATTATTTGATCTGGAGTTTTGTGTTTGGGTCCGAAGTACTAACGAAGTATTTAATTGTGCCTTGCAGCATTTCTGCCCCATGAAAGCAGCCTGTGACCCTACTTGTGCTAGATACTGTATGGCAATATCCCCAAGGAATATAGAGCCCGAGGGTGGCAGTTTCACAGGTGTTAAATCATGTATGTAACAGGATTGTGCAAACAGGTCGTAAGTACAATTGTGCAGACATTCAGCTGCCTCGTCTGTGGGCCCAGGCTTAGCTCGGTGTGTGTCTCTCTCTGTTAGAGATATCAGAGTAGTACTTACGCCACAGCCATTCTAGAACTATGTGATAGGAGACAGCCCTCTCTAGAGAAAAGAGGTAGAAGGCCAAACTCAGCATATTTGGCCCAGGGTCCTCCATCTCTGGAGGAGCTAGCAACCTCCGGTTTGGCAATTCTTGAGATTCACAGAGGGTAGAATTCAGCTCCAGATTAATTGGTGTCTACATGTAGACATATAAATGCCCATTTTTGCCAGTGGAGCCCAAAGTAAAGTTAACAGTAAGCAAGTGTCTACAGCTGAAGTTTTTTATTAACTGTTAAGTCATCCTTGAAAGTATGAGGCCCTGGTGCTAAAACTCATACTGGTTCAGTTAAGTTAGATAGATTTTGGGTCCTCACCTGGACTCTAGCATGGCTTTCCCCACTAACTGTGCCAATGATGAATTTCTTTGTAGTCATTGCTATTGTTATCAACACATCCCTGCCTGCTTCATGCTGTTCAAACAGCTGGAACAAGGCTAGTCTTAGCCCTCATCAGGCACGTGCTCATGCATACGTGCACACCCCCTGCCCTTGCACTGGTTAATGCCTTATCACAGAATCACAGAATGGTTTGGGTTGGAAGTGACCCTTAAAGGTCATCTAGTCCAACCCCCCTGCAATGAGCAGGGACACCTTCCACTACAGCAGGTTGCTCAGAGCCCCATCCAACCTGGCCTTGAATGTTTCCAGGGATAGGGCATCTGCCGCCTCTCGGGGAGACCTGTGCCAGTGTTTCACCACCCTCATTGTAAAAAAATTTCTTCCTTCTATCTAGTCTGAATCTATCCTCTTTTCATTTAAAACCATTACCCCTTGTTGTATCGCTACAGGCCTTGATAAAAAGTCTGTCTTCATCTTTCTCATAAGCCCTCTTTAAGTACTGAAAGGCTGCAATAAGGTCTTGCCATGAGCCCTCTCTTCTCCAGGCTAAACAGCCCCAACTCTCAGCCTTTCCTCACAACAGAGGTGTTCCATCCCTCTGATCATTTTTGTGGCCTCCTCTGGACCTGCTCCAGCAGGTCCGTGTCTCTCTGACGTAGAGAGTTCATAAAGTTCTTCCTGGTTTTGCACCCCAGCAATCTTATGTGCTAGGAAATGCCGAGTGCTGGAGGAGCAGGCTGGAATCTAGGAGAAAGGGAAGAAGGATTATTTAAAACTACTTTCACCCTACATGTCTATCTGCACCTCCCCCCCC
>NW_009647595.1:2362201-2374623 GCF_000708025.1 Charadrius vociferus
GTGTGGTGAGCAGGACTAGGGAAGTGATCATCCCCCTGTACTCGGCACTGGTGAGGCCTCACCTTGAGTACTGTGTTCAGTTTTGGGCCCCTCACTACAAGAAGGACATTGAGGTGTTGGAGCGTGTCCAGAGGAGGGCTACAAAGCTGGTGAGGGGTCTGGAGGAGAAGTCTTATGAGGAAAGACTGAGGGAACTGGGGTTGTTTAGCCTGGAGAAGAGGAGGCTGAGGGGAGACCTTATCACCCTCTACAACTACCTGAAAGGAGGTTGTAGAGAGGTGGGGGCTTACCTCTTCTCCCTGGTGACAAGTGATAGGACGAGAAGAAATGGGTTCAAATTATGTCAGACAAAGTTTAGATTGGATATTAGGAAAAAAAAAATTCACTGGAAGGGTTATTAAACATTGGACTAGGCTGCCCAGGGAGGTGGTGGATTCGCCATCCCTGGAGGTGTTTAAAAAAAGGGTAGATGTGGTACCTGGGGACATGGTTTAGAAGTGTTTTTGTCAGGGTAGGTTAATGGTTAGACTTGATGATCTTAAAGGTCCCTTCCAACCTCAGCAATTCTATGATTCTATGATTCTATTTCTCAGGATCATCTTGCAAATTACATCCATCCTAATTTGCAAGAGACACATCAGCTACTGAGCAATGCAGCATTTGACTGTATGGACAAATTTAAGCTGCCTTTGGATTAACAAAACTCAGCTAATCCTGAGCCAGGTGTAATTAGAGAGGAATGCAGTCAACCACTGATTTCCTAAAAAGCAAAATGGTTCACTCAATCACTTTATTTTGACAGTTCATCTACTCCTTTCACACACAAAGTCATTCCTACTTGTGCATCAGGTTATCATCATTGCATTGCTTCTCCTTTATCCCTCTGCTTTCCCTTCATGTTATCTGGATTTTCACATAATTCCTCATGTTTTCCCTTTATTAGGTCTTACAAGCAAAGCCCAGGCACCAGATGGAAGCTCTGCAATAGGTAGCTTCTCCTTTGCAGGCAAGTTGAAGAGCTTATCTGGGATATGAACCCACAACCCCTTGTACATTAAGATAATCCACTACTCCTAAGTTTGTGTTTTTTTCCCCTCCAAAGGAGGGAGTTTAATTTCCAATATTTTGAAAGAGACATAAACCAAACTTCCTGCTGAGACTCTTCTTGTGGCTCATCCATCACTTGCTTTGAAAAGAAGCAGTATGGCATATAACTTCAATTCTAACTCCAGTAATTCCTTTTGTGGATAAACATTTCCCCAGCACTTTAAACTGTGGTCTCCACTTCAGTACATCCAGTGCCAAAACGCCTCCGATAACCTTCCTTAGTGCTGCTCTGCGTGATCTCCATGTCTTCAACCCATTTTGTGAGAAGAGTCACATTGTTATGAGCACTACAACCTTCAGGAAAGAACAGTGCTACAATGTTCAAATCATTATTAGCTATTTTTATTAACACCAGAACTATTGCAATCTCAATGTCTTCTTACAATGCTGTAGCATTTCAGCAGAAAAAATATCTTTTCAAAAGGAACACAAATGTTTCCTCTGTAAAAAAGGAGCCAAAGTTCTCCACTGTCTTTCAGACTATTTACATAATACCAATTTAGTGGCTATTTTTACCTTAACTCAGTTGATACAGCTTTTCGTCCGGTATCAGTTTTGTTATATTCACTTAGATTTGTTTTACTTTAATATGGACAATTACTAGCTTAGATTCTGGGCCAATTTCAGCATGTTCCTGCAAAAGGTCATGACACGGATTTAATTAAAACACAACAGTATTGTGTCAAACCTGTGACATTTGTATAAGTAAATTCCAACGATAAAATCCTCAGCTTTCCTGTTTTAGGGCTGTGATCTTCCCAAACAAACAAAGCTGAATTATTCAGATTGAACAAAATTAAGTTATTCAAATGTCTGCAACTCATTTTCAGGTTGCCCGGGATTCCCAACTGAGCATTTCAGGCAATATCACTTGAAATTCAACGTATGGGTCCGTACAGCAATACATACTGAGCATGGCATGTTGATGGAACATGAACAAAATATGCTTGCTGACTTGTTCATCTCATACTTTCTGAACAAATTTACCTTTCCTTTGCTAGTACTAGTCAAGGACTGTCCCAAAAATAAGCTGGTTACAAACCTCTATTAAAAAAATTATTTATTCACTCAATTTTAAGAGCTTTTGGTTTTAGCAACTGGTAGGCTATGTGCACCTTCAGTAGGTGATGTTGATGATAGTCCGTGTTACCCCCTACACCACATACACCCAGTAGAGATGTCTGTAGCTACTTCCAGGACTGTTTCGTCTCTAGTACTTCATTGCAGCAACATGCTTCTTGCATTTAATCTGCTTTGGATTTGTCTAATGCAGCAGTCAAAGACATATTGCAAATATGTCTTTTTTGTGCCCTCATTGACTATCCAAGGAGACCAGCTGTCAGCCTCATCAGCTGGATGCCTGACACTCGAGCGAAAACCTTACAGTAAGTAGAATTCTACAACTGATTTCAGTAAGATCATGGTTTCACCCTTTCTGTTTTGCAGTATAATTCCAGGAGTAGTACAATTAAAAATTCAGGAAAAATAGAATGTCCCTATTTTTTTCTTTCTAGTCCAAGCTATACTTTGTCTTCACTCTGTTTTTGTTAATTTATAGTTGTGTGGGGAGATGGATGGGAAAGAATTTAGTTACTATTTCTAGCCCTAATATTTATATCTTATGACAAATCTGAACTTCCTGAAGTAGGATTTTATTTCTCTCCTCTGACTGTTTACTACATTGGAATTTGGTTTTATTCTTAATTTTTGAAGGAATAATGAAATGATTTTTTTTTGTACCAAAGCCCACTGCATTAACAAAAGTTTCAAAAAGCCATTCTAGTTATGTCTACCATGTAAATTTTGTAACATGAGCTCTCTAGTGCAGGCATCAAATTTAGAGTGACCTGTGGGAAAATTCTGCTCTGATTTTCCCATTACCAACCCAGTTTATGCATTACACAGGTATGAACACCTGTTTGGTGACCAGAAGATACTACTCTCTTATCAGTCAAGAGACTTACTATGCAGCTGTGAGAGGAACAGTTTACTTGCAAATATCTAGTAAATATTATTTACATTTGCTTAAATCCCTGACGTTAACACTGTGCGAAGCATTAACTAAATGTGCAAAGTTAGAGTTAACCAGCCAATTTCTTTATGGTTAAGCACATCTTTAAAATCTCATATTCTCTCCACGGACTGTAGAGGGAGCCCAGATGACTGCCTGCCTGCCAGAGAGCTTGCTGGAATAACAGAAAATTAATCTCACACTAAGACTCTCCGCTCAGAGAAACAGTAGGGAATAGCTGTTGCTGACCTATTGATTTGTAGATTAGCAAACAGAAAAAAAATATTTACATCCCAAGAAGCAGATTTATCTGCCCTGGACATGCAAAATGCCTCAGTGTCCATGGAAGTTAACCTGGTGGTTGTTATTCTGAAAGTTGGAATAAAATATCGCCCCCAAAATATTGCATTTCAGTTAATACAGGGAGACTTGTATCTCTGGTCCCCCAGGCTGTCTCTCCTCTTCTTTGCCCTCTGATTCTATCAGCATGTGCGGAATCTGCTTCCCACCCTCTTCCATATTTTCTCAATGGTTTCCTCCACAAAACACTGTTTTTACCCCAGTTCTCGAAGCCCACTCCTCACTACTCACTTCTACAGTGCCCTCAAGCGGTAAATTCAACATGCATATGCCGTTTCCACAGGCCTTCCCACTCGGAGCATCCTTCCTTCTCCCTTTCTCCGGGAGTCTTGCAGCCCTCAGGGTATGTGTTATGTCCATTGTGGTTGCTAAAACATTTGCTTGGAGCTAATCAGAAATTTTTCAAGCTTACACATAATTTAATTTTGCTGAAAGCAAACCATTTACAAGGATATTTTAAAGAGGAAAAGATGCGTTAAGGGAGGGGATTTGCTCTCCTCCACCATCAGGTCTGGCTCTTCAGAAACCCAGACTCAGCACCTCGTCTCGCCTGAGCCAGAAAGAAGGAATCTATGCGTTTGAGAGATTTGAGCCTGCACATAACCCAGGACTGTGCTGTGGTAATCAGGACCCAAAAAAAAGCATGTTAGCCCCTGTGGGAGGATTGCTCATTTTGAGTTGTTTTGCTTTTTCCTCCCTCTGTTTTTAATTAAAGAATTGCACTTAAATAGAAAGCTGGGAGGGGTGGTGGTTTTTTTGTGCAAAAAGAAACAAATCCCAGAAACCCTTGCATAGGCTGAGGCAGAATTAAATCCTCTGAAGTGCATTTGTAAACAAGTACAATCATTGAAATGCATGAGAAGTTGTATCCTCACCACTTTGCAAAAACTGTATCTTCAGACTGCAACATGTCAGGCTGGCTGATTCACAGACAAAATGCACCTCTTCGGGGAAAAGAATCAGACTTTCCACGTTTTGGAAGTACATACCTTTAACACACTGCAGCTGATGTTCTCGCTCTGTGGGATGTGAGTTTGCGACTGTACATTAAAATCTGTCGTTCTCATACCAGGACGATGCTAAGGGCCACGCTAAAGGCTGCCTTTGCCACCCCTGCCTGGCTTTGAGGGAGGCAGGAGGACCCCATCACTTGGGGCCAGAATTAGAAGCGGCACGTTGTTTCAAATTTGCAATAAATTGTGGGTTTCAGTGGGATGGCCCAGTCCTCCTCCAAACCATGGAGAAGGGGGACACCTGGTGGCTACAGGCCATGTTGTCTTGTCAATGATAAACTTTCCTTGGGCCTGCTCCTGAAAGTAGGGTTGCATCTGGAAGGATGAGGCCAACTGATGTTACTTATGACAATTGTCACTGGTTATGGGGACATTAACAGCCAGATAGGGTAGAAGCCTGGATAGCTGTCCGATTTGTAAATGTGTTCACATTATTAGTGTTATGGCAGTCCCCAGCCCCACCGGGGACCTCCTTTGGCGTGGTGTAGCTATACAATGCAGAAGGAAGTTTCTCATCCCAGAGACTTTCCCATTAAGTGGGAAAGATACAAAGGATGAAGGGAAGGAAAGGCCTTTTTCTCTGGTTAGCACACAAAGCCCTAAAAGCTCAGAATATATGAGCAGCCTCCTCCCCACCACACACAATTTGTGGTAAAACCAGGCAATGAGCCCATTTCTCTTAAGTCACCATCTACAGCCATAACCGCAAAGGCTGTCCTCCTCCTTTTAGCTTTATCCTTTCAAGTCCATCCTGGGCTTCAGAGGATCATGTTGCAGAGGAAACAAAGCAATATGCTTTCTTTTTAGAGAACTGGAGGGGTCTTAGGTGCCGCAATAGACCGTTACAGACTAGAAGGACAACGAGCTCAGGGAAAATGATGGTCTCAGGAATGGTGACTTTTGGTTCCATCATTAAGAGGCTGCTCTCTGTGTATGATAGAGACGTACTTAAGACAGTCTTACTTCATTTGATTGCAAACCACCACATTTTGGGTTACACATTGCCTGTTGGGATATGGCTTTGCATCTCTCTTCCTTGAGATGCTTGTGGAGGAAATGTTCTTCTCTCACTTGCACTGACCATTGGTGAGCGTGGTTGACGAATCTTTGCTATTCCAGGCTGTAGTGAACATTTTAGTTTTCATGTCGGTGTGAAAAAAAAACGCAAAGTCTATAGCTCAGTATTTGCAGCCCATGTACAGCATCAGAACCACAACTCTGGAGGGGGACAAGGAAGCCCAGGAGCTCCGGGGCTGGGGAGTGAGTCCCTGCCCTGCTCCCAGGTACTTGGCACACACAAAAAAGGAGAGGAGAAGTTTCTGCTGCAACCTTCAGGCCTGCCTGAAGTGGGAGGGGAGAGGGAAGAGCAAGAGCATAGTTTTGAGAGATAGAAAAAGCCTCAAGCCAGTTGCAGCTGTTACACCAAGTTCTTTGAGGTATCTGTGCTTTTATTTAAGATGACTTGGGTTTTTGGTTCCTGGAAAGAGCTGATATGTTCTTGCCTTAATTCACATTTGTTCTGCATTTTAACCACATCACCACCACCCCCGCCCCAGAAAAAAAAATATTTGTTGAAATGCAAGTGCTGAGCTTTACCCAGCTTTTCAGTATTTCCATGAAAAGAGGTTTTTCAGATTTACCACGAGGGGGAGGCAACTGAAAAATTATCAGACACCCATTCTTAGAACTCTAGGGGGTTTTGTGAGAAACGGGGACATCCGCAAAAATAGTGCAAGCAAATCTCTCTTCAAGCTTAAGGAAAATATTAACCTTTTTATGGCTGTTATCAATTAATATTCTGTATGTAAGGTTTCTTTCTTTAAATCTTATTAGTTGCAGTTAGAATAAAATTCAGCATTTCCCAGAAGAAGGGAATCTGCTAATAAAAACGATGCTCTTGCTTCTATATATCGAGTGAAATAATAGACATAGTTTCTCCAGAATTTAAATCAACCAGCAAACACATATTTCATGTTTAATATGAAGTAGATTCAAAAAAAAGTCTAAATTTCAGATGTGCTATACTACCCAGTGAATCAAAAAATACATATTTGTACTAAAGAAGCATCCATTTTCTCTTTCTAATGGAATATTCTACACAATCCAAATCTGTTCCCCGATCTAATTAATTTTGCTGTGTGTCTGAAACAGAATTTTTAAGGACATAACCGCCAAAACCTAAGAACATGAAAAGTCTTAGAATGATAAGGTCACCAAAAACCTTCCACTGCCCACAGCAACAGCAGACAAAGCAGAGAAAAAAGCCAGATGAGGCAGAGAAAGGTCAATTCCCTTCCCCGTGGTCTCCAGCAGATCCAAAAATACAAGGTACTAGCAAGGTATCTCTTGGATGGCTTTTCTTTTTTAAGGGCTGAAAATAAAAGGAGGTTTCTCTCTCAGTCTTTCTCTCTGATGACTGTACTTCAACAAGCCACGGAGCATTCAAAGTCCAAGGTCAACTTGAGTGTAGAGCTATGAAAAGCAGCTGGGGAACCCTTTGGGAACACTAATTATGAGCATATGAGAAGCGGTCTTCTCCGCTATGTGAGACACCAGTCTATCAAAGATTGGCATTCAATAGCAAGCCTGCAGAATAGGCCACCTTTGAAAGCTATAATGAATAACCTCGAAAGAAACCCTTATAAAATCTTAAACATGCAGAAGATACTAGCCAAGGGCTTAATAAAATACACAAGCCCCACACGCAAAAAAAACAGACAAAACAAACAGAAACCTATGGCAACTCCAAACATAACAAGATGGACCTCATAAGGAGGAATTAACAGTAAATCTCTCAATAACTTGCCTTTCGTGGCCAGAGGTCTGCTATCTCCCCAGGGCATGGAGCACAGAGAAACCAAATTAAACTGTGGTTATCTGATGTCTCTGGTGAGATTCACTTCGTCCCACGTCAGAGCTCAGTGGGTAGCTAAAGCCCAGGACCGGGAGTCAGAAAGTCTGCATTTGGTTCCCAGTTCTGCCACAGGCTTGCTGTGTAGCACTGGTCTACTTACTCTGCCTTTGTTTGCCTCAGTTTCCACGGCGTAAAAAGTCAGGGATGGACAAGGTGCTGCAGCGCCGGACAGCGCTGCAAAGCCCAGGGCAGGGCGGCTTACACACCCGCCAGGGCGAGGGGGATAACCGCTGTCAAAAGTGCTAGTTTCTAGATGTTCACCATTGCGTATTTTTTAGTTCCTCGGGTTCCTGGCAGGGAAGGACAGCTTTCAGACCAGCCTCACTTTATGGGTGAAGTGATTGCTGGAAGATGTGGCACTTCTTAATTGTGGGCGGTTGGCATGCCTGCGTGCTGAGTGGCGTAGTGAGGGGACACCGCATGGCAGCAGCCCGTCCCGAGGCCGTGTTGCCCAGCACAGCACTAACGGGGTTGGAGAAGAGACTGTGCTCCCTCAGCACCCTGCTGAGCTGCCTGACTGCATTTTCCACCTATTAGTGACCATGAGTTGCTGAAGCCGCAGCTGTAGGAGCATCCTGCTGAGCCACAGAGAACCAGTACCATATCATATGGTAGCTATGATGGGGAACAACTGTGTAACCTTGGTAATATATCACCACTGAAAAGGTATCTTCATCCCCACAGCTACGTGACATGGTCCGCAGCAAAGCCAGCCCCAGACAATGTGCATTTTACGCCCCCTGTCATCTGTGCAGTTTACACACGGTGTCTCACGGCCTGGGGTAAACTCAATTTCATAGAAAAGAAATCTTGGAAGAAATTCTCAGACCCTAGTGCAGATCTATAATGTCACTTGGCAAGGCCTTATACCACTAGGCACAGTCATTTCCTATATTACCACAAAATAAAAATCCCACATTCAGCCCGATTTCTGATGGAGGTATACCCAACTGCACAGAGAGGAATTTGCAGGAAGCCTGTGGGGAAGAGTAGGAGACAGCCAAGGGCAAAGAGCATGCAGATGGCATGTAGGAACATGGGACAGGAGTGAGCTAAATCCTGGAACAACAGTGGGACTTATCCTGATTGAACTTTACTTCAAATCAGAGGGAGGAAAGTCAACAGAGCCTCTCCAATGCACAGGAGATCAGACAATCAGCCTGCAAGAACCACTGCCACAGAAGGAAGTATCTGTATTAAAAATTAAATCAATTTTAAAAGAGAACAATTAACATTATTACAAATTTAAGCCCCCTCCCCAATCTATGAATGCCACCGATAAAGCTGCCTGTGTGAGGTGTGATGCAACAGGTTCCCTCATCAATCTCACCTCTTATTTGCTTTAAGAGTTGAACCTTGATGTTACAATCCCTGCTGCAGAGAGTAACCAGGCATTCACATCTCACCTGGGATCCATGGCCAAAGTGAAACCCAAGAGTACTCCTCTGAAGATACTGAGGGTACTGGGTGCAGCCACTGGAGGAGGCTCCATGATGACAAACCAAGATGACAAGGGGCCAAGGTGGTAGAAGCTGGTTTTGCCTTGCAGACAGACAGGGAAGTAAGCTGTACGAGCCAAACAAGCTATGCTATCTCTGAAATAAGGTGAAATCAGACAAGGAGGAGATAGAATGGCTGTAGTGGAGGTGTCCTTCTTGACTACAGACCAAATATGGGAAAGGTCAGTGGATGCCACAACTGCTTTGAGTGGTCATAGGAATACCACCCTGATGCCTCTGGGCATTTTCTCTCTGCCAGATACACATGTTGTATCTCCAGGGTCTGCACTTCTACTAACCCTTGAAGGAAGGGTTAAAGGAAGTGAGGAACTCATTTACAATGTTCTCCTCATCACCCTCAACACAGGATTCATAGATGGACCTTGCCTGGTTCAAAGCACTTCTGGTTTCTACAGCTTTGAGACATATGTTCTCTCATGGAAGTATGAATTATGGCTTGAATTTGTTCCTTTGGAAAAATGAATAAATTAAGTATTTTTAGGTAGTTTTATTGCATTTAAATAGCCAAAATTACTTGCAAGGATTGACATTAAAATAGGCAGTGGTTATATGGGTTGTAATCCAATGGCCTGTGTCATAGGAAGTGCTTTCCATTACTTGTAATGTCAGTCACATCACAGCACCTATGATCCCTCAGAGCCTCTTGTTACCCTCTTGCTTTTTTTGACATGAGCTCTTCACAGAGCCTGCCTGGGGCCTCTGCTTTTACAAGGACATTTTTAGATATTTCTGTGTCTCAGATTAAGAAGTTCCATTTCACTTCTAGGAATACAACAGAGCATCATAAGACAAGCATAGGAGGCTGGGAAGCTAGAAGTGACAGAGATATATTAACAAGGTAGCTGGGTCCTCACCCAGCAGAAAGGGTCCCAAGGACCACAGGAGTCTTCACAAACTGTCCTGTATGCATGGAGGAGCTCTGTGCAGGCGACACTTCCCATAAATGACTTTGGCAGCTGAGATACAAGCAGCGACGACCAGTCCTCTAGCCTTCAGGGCTCTCGCTGTTGTATGCCATTTGCAGCTCTGTTTTCCACTGTTTGATTTTGTGTTTTTTTGAAGTTGTTTGATATTTGCATCCAGAAAATCATTACCAGAGAATTGTATCAAGATGTGTTTTAATACGCTTTATTTTTCCAGGCAGTCCTTCTATCCACCTCCCAAGTCCCAGAATCACATTGCATATATAAATAAGAAACAGAGTTGTGAAATCACCTCCGACATGATGTAGCCCAGGCTCAGCCTGTGTTGTTCAGTCTGACCGACATTAAAGGGAATGTAAAACTTGATTTGTGATGCCCACCCAGTGCTGTGGGTAGCGAGCCAGCCTGTGCACAATCCTGTCACTGCATCTTATGATCTCTCTGCAGAGCGGTACTGTTTTGATCTGCTTCCTGTAGGTCTCAAGAGCACTGAATAAAAGCCAATTGTACAAAACCTACTTGTTTCTTCATAGAAAAAGTCAGTATTTTGATTGTGGTAGAGATAAAGATAACAGCGTGGAAAAAAAAAAAAAAAAATCTGTGTTCTGTTAAAATATACCTGTAAGGTTTAACTTGCTGTGAGATCCACAGCATCTCACAGACTGCAATGAAGTTGTCACCAGAAGAACACTGCCCCTAACATTGACCATGTTGTAGACACTGCTAATCTTTGAACCCTTTTGGGTCTGAGTTTTACTGTTTCAGCTTCCAGTTTCACTGTTTCTGTTCCAAGTTTTACTGTTTCAGCCCCCTCTGTCAAGAAAAAGTATCAGGCAGCACACACAAAGCAGGTGCTTACCTGAAACAAAAATTGTAAGACTCACACTTTCTGAATAAAAGAAAGATGAAAATCTCACCATAAATTTTCTCCAGGTGTTTTTCAAATATTAATCTCACCACCTGGAAACAAACATAATTACCTGTGCCTAGCATGATGGTGCTTGTACTTATAGATCTGATACAATATAGGTCACAATAAATTATAATAATAATAGATCAAATGTAGAATTAACCTCCACACAAACACCTGGAGCTCTTGTAATTGGTATAGTGCTTGTGCCTAACCAAAAACTGAAACCATCCAACCTCTGGGAGTTTGAAAGTTGCAAAGCCATTCAGATCCAGCAAGAAAACCACTGTGTTTTGGCCAACCACTCATCTGCTTGGCGAAACAAAGAGCATTCTGGTTCGGGCCAAATTAAAACAGGATATTGGTCTGCACGGGGAGTCCCTGTAAAGTTATTTCATACTGCCTTGCTTTCCCATCCCCAAATGCCAGTATTGTTGGGATGCATCACTCTTTGTGGTGGTAAGGTGCCAATGCTTAGCTGGTCTGTCCCTGGCTCTCCCCGGGCTGGGGACCATGGCAGCGAGTCTGGCCGATGGCTGTGAGGCAGCAGCCCTGACCAGCCTGCGGGAGCAGCAAAGCAGTACCGAGGGAGACACGGATGAACCTGGGGGCCAGGGGAGCAGAAGCAGGATGAAACTTTATGGCATATAATACAAAGGTGTGCATTTTGGGAACTAAGAAGAACATTTGTCAGAAAACAAGGGATGGTGATTTGAGAACATGGGAGGAGAGAGGCTGATGCATTCTAGCTGCCACAGTGAGTCAGCCAGGGATGTGTTGTGGCATATAGCAGGAGAGATATTTCTGTGAGTACAGAATATACCTCATGTTCAAGGATTTGCCTGGCACAGGTAAAAGATTTTTTTGTGAGGAACAGTATTTGATATGTTTTTGGTTTTATTCTTAAACACCCATTTTCAGTAAAGGTGAATTTAAGCTAGAGTAGCTAGGGAGAAAGAGGGGAGGGGAGTGCCTGCCTTACAAGAGACTATTAGAACAGTCTGGGTCAGCCTGAAGCAAACACTCATGGAGAAAAGCTGTGATTACTCTCTATAAACACATAAAAGCAGACCAAAAACAGAGGAGGAGGAGAGCTAATAAAGTAAACTAGAAAAGCTCGTCCAAGAACACATGGGCACAGAGTGGCAATGAAGAAGTTTAGGCTGGAAATTTAAGAAGGACTCCTAACAGAGAAAGCAGCATATTCCAGTGGGAAGGGGAAAAGCACAAATTCCAACTTATTTCTAGGGCAGTGCTTGTTAAATTCATTTGAACCATCTGTTTCACTGCAGTGGTGAAGGACTTGAGTTTGAGGTTGGTTTACTTTACAGACAGAGACATTGCACAGTCCTGGCTATGCACAGTCTTACCAGAGGAAGCAGCTGGGCTCTTCACTGACACCTGAACTTAGCTGGGATGCCAAAGTTGGTCTTTTACTCCCCCTAAACCAGTTCAGAGGTTGAGGCTGAGGTACCAGCTTTGCTCTGGGATCACCAGCTGGCAGTATCAGCCACCGATATGCACAACTGCAATTCTGCTTCCTTTGAGATGACAACAGCAGGGGTCCTGCTCTCCTGCGTGTTACATCTTAGCAGTGAAAATATTTGCCTGGGAAATGGCATACACGGACCTGGTGGGAACTCACCCTGACCCATGTTCAGCAG
>NW_009647595.1:2374757-2396813 GCF_000708025.1 Charadrius vociferus
CAGCAGGGGATAATGACCACGTGGCTCAGCAAGACAGAGAAGGCAAGAGGAGGTCAGAAGTCTGTGGGCAGAAGGAACCATAGGTCCCGTCCCTGCTCCCAGGAGTCTCTCTGTAATGTTACCAGACTTTGGATAAGATACGAAAACAGCTCTGGGAGCAGAGGGGAGAAGCCAGGCCACTTCCTTCCCAGCTAAATGCCCTGTGCCCTGAACTAAAAGGTCATGTTTGTGTTCTTCCTCTTCTCCAATGCATCCTGAATTCTTCCCTGCAGTTTCCCCAAGAGCAATGCCCAGTTCAGAATAGTCTACAGCTGGTGACTAAGAGGCTGCTGTTTGAGGGGAGCCATGGTTTTGAATGATGGACAACAGTTGTGACCACCAAAAGCAAGCACATATATACTCCTTCCCCACCTTTCTTTATCAGCAGATCTATGCTGTCGGGCATGTGATGCAGTCAGACCGTGTCCTGCAGCATCTCTGCAGTCATACCATGGCTGTCTCCACCTGGGTGGAGCCGACCCCCACTGGTCTCAGAGAAAACAGTTTTTGTGAGTATTTCTAGCCTGAGGATCACAAATGAGCTGGGAAGTTTTTCCAGGATGACCCCCAGGGAAGTGCGGGATTTCTGACATGCTCCTGTCCTCAGCACATCCTACTAGTTGCTACAGAGGGGGTGTACTCATCTGATGTGACACTGTTCCATGAGGTTGAAAGTCACCATCCCCTGGAGTACACAGGGAACTCAACAGGACTTTCTGCTGAAGCAGCATTCCGAAGCTCAATGTGGAAGGGCCAAGCAATGAGGCAGCCTGTCCCATATAAATCCAGCTCTGCTGGCTAAAGCATGGCCACAGGTGTCTTCTCCTTACTGCTCCTGTGGTGCTCCTGGAGCTTGCCTCCAGGTATGGAAGGGGAACTGCCCCTTATATAGCCTTGGGCTGCTCCAGCTTGCCACTGACAAATCTGTAAACAGCTTTCTTTAAAAGATGTAAGTAAGCCTCTAGCCAAAGCCTATAAAGATCAAACAAACCTTATGAACAGACTTTTTCCTTTGCGTAATCCTAAATACCCAGCCTAAACTGAGGTACTTTCCCTTTTAGAGAATTTCCCGGTTTTTAATGTACTGAAGCAATGAAAGGACCAACAGAAATTCCCAAAGAAAATAAAGTTAATTTCTTTATTTACTCATCTCAGATCAGCCTCTGGGAACAAACTGCAATGACTGTCTCTCCGAAGTCTCTCTGCTACTCAGCTCTACCCCCACATCTGCCCAACTCCCACTTCGGTGAATGAAACATGAAAAACACCGCTCTTGTTTTCCTCCCACAATACTGCAAGGTTTTGGGCAAACACTTCTGATAAGTGACTACAGTAAAATATATGAAATGATGACCTAAATAAATCATAAACTGGAAAGACCAGAGCAGTAAGCATTATTTGTCATTACTTCACAATGTTTTTATTTTTAAAACTGACAAGCAGAGCAGACAATGCAGCTCCTAACACATGAAAGCAGTGGGCATGCTGTAACATTTAACTTCAAACATCGTAACACAAAGAGTGTTGATCTGCATGGTTGTTTAAGCCAGCATTTCCAAATTTTTAGGGTAGTGGGACCACCATTAATGCTAAGACCCTCTCACATACCCTGTACCATCACACTTCTAATTGAAAACACCACTGAAAGCTGCTCAGTTTGGTTCTGCAGCCCAGCTGTGGACCACTTACCATAGGTTTGTGGACCACCAGTGGTCTGCAAACCACAATTTGGTAACTATCGGTCCAAATGACTCAAGGCTAGAAATGTGCCAGAAAAAGCAACGGTGGGGTACTAATGTCATTACAAAGATATTACACATAACTATCCATATGGATACAGAGCTCTTTATACCACCCGCAGCTTTCCATGTGGGAAGGCAATTCCAGCTCCTGATTGTCTTCTTGCTAATGCCTCCCATACAGTGTATTTTTTGCAACACATCCTGGGACTTGTTTATATGCATGAGCTTTGTGCCACAGCCAGTAGCTACAATTAAGGCATAATTATATGTGGTAGGGCAGGGAGGAAAAACTGGCTACCAGTAAATTTCACAACCGATGGTTCTCCTACATCTAATAAAATAGTTTAATTGGGCCCCTTCTTGTTTGCCTCATTCTTTAACTAGTTATAGGCCTGAGCTGCTTTTTCAAAGTCCCTGAGTCTTGTGGGTCTGTATTTTAAGGCCTGGTTCTCCTCCTCACACAGAGGAGGTGGAGCAGTGCAAACCAGCCATCTCTAGCCACAAATGACTACTTCGAGTCTTGCCCAAATACAGTTTTCTTATATGTTTTGGGCATTCTTGAATTCTTGGTTTATGTTTTTAGGTTCATCCACACTCTAAACACACATTGATCTTTGAATAGCAGATACTTGTTTAATCTGCTGTAATATACATGTACACACACGTACACACATACACAGAGGGTTTATCTACAGGACACAGTGAGATGCTGTGCAGAAATGCCTTAACTATCTCTAAATGACCTTGCTGAGGATTGCACAGCACCACATAGAGCCATGCTCAGAAACCTGGAGGACCTTCAAGGCCAGCCTCTTCGTGTCTGGTGTCGGTGGATGCCACAAGGTAGAGAAACCCAAGTTGTCTCTAAGCAACCTTACTCAGATGCTACAAATAATGTAGCCACGACCTCATGGAGCAGTGAAAGTATATTTTAAGTGACATATTCTTTACTACTAACATGCTTACAGGCTTCCACAGTGCCTTTGTTAAGGAAAATTCACATCTCTGTCATAGAGAGGTAAATAAGCACCATGAAGGTGCAAAGTCCCCCGGCAGCAACAGGCTCGTTACAATATGCAAAGTCCAAGAAAGCACGAAGGGAGGATTTCGAGCTGCCAGAAGGGGTGAGTGGGTCTCTTTAGAGCTCCTTGACCATTCCTAATGTAAACCCTTGCAAATGCATTCAAAGGATCAGAAGACATTTTTATGCAAAATTAATCTTTGGCACTTTTGATTTGGACTTGGTAAGGCTTTTCAAGCAGTATTTATGGCTGCTTGGGAAGCAAATGGCATGTTATCATCTGGATACAGAAAGGTTGGGTCAGTTGCTCTAAATTGTACAGCAGATCAGTGGCAGGGCCAAAAACCAGGGCGAGGAGTGCTGATTACATGTTCTGTTCTCTTGACCCAATGCCTGCATCCCACTGCTGCAAAAGGCGTCTCTCACTTAGGCAAACACAGAAGAGAGAGGGAGTAAAAGAGTAAGATTAAAAATCTGGAAAAGAGATCGCAGAGAGGAAGACATCGCATACCATCCCTAAAAAACTGTTTGTCACATGGAAACAGCAGCAGTTCTTCCAGGCCAAGCCTGTGGAGACAAATTTATCTCTTGTGCAACATTAGTGAAGGAAAGAGACAAAGTTACTTCAAGAATGGACTTGAGCCAGTAAACGAACTCAGTTTTGTTTGGTTGTAACAGAAACTTGCCTTATTCTTTATCCCTGACCTTTTATTGGGGAAAAAAATGAAAGTAGAGCTGGGCAAAGCTGTGCTCTGGGAAAAAACATATCAGCAGCACATGGCTTCATGAGATGGAAGAGCCATGGAGATTTGTTCTTTTATACAAGGAAGATCATGCAGATACACTCAGTTTACACAAACACTATGCTGACGCTAATGCTTGCCACTGCCCATAGCACCCCGCCACGATGTGCTGTTCCAACACTGCTCAGCTGTCGTGACTGAGAAATTGATATGACATCTAAGGAAGCAATCCTAAGTCCTTCTGGAAAGAAAAAAAAAAAAAAAAAAAAGAGTATTTCTCTTCTTTTGCTTCCAGTGCAAGCACATGTGAACCTACGTTGCTCAGAGGCATGCACAAGCCCCGCTTCCCACGCTCGGAGCTGCTTATGGGGACGTGGAGCTGCATTAGGACATGGCAGGATGCAGCAGCACATGCCTCCCGCTTGCCAGCTCTGGCACGCTGCAGAGCACACCTCCACCAGGGACCTGAAGGCAGCTTGGCTTCCAGGCAGGCAATGGCTCTGTGTCCTTCTGCAGGTTTGCAGCTCTCCAGGAGAAGGTAGCCAACACTTTTTTTTCCTGACAGGGGTGTACATATGAACTAGCATTGATACAAAGGGTTTTTTTTTCATGTTTTTCACAGACTGTTTCTGGAATCTAGGAGCCTATGGGTTTGAAATAACCTAAAGTCTGTTTTTCTCATACCTCAGATCCTTCTTGGAGGAAGTACAGCAAGAAGACCAGACCTAATCTCATCTTATATTATTCTGGAAGCTCCTTGAGGAATTTGAAGATCCTGTGAAAAACCGAAAACAAACAGAGAAAGAAAAGAGGAGAAACAAACCCACAGACAAAAAAAATCCAGCTTTATTTGGGTTTCCCCTAAACACATGTTTCTCAAGTGCAGAGCACTGCTCACTGAGATGATATTTCCTCAGATGTCTTATGACTCACAGAGCTACATAAACTATGTTTGCCATTTGTTAGGGCACCAAGTGGTGCATATTTAGTTTGTCTCTATCCCTTTGCGTTCTTCTCATTATTTGCTTTTCCCAACCACCTGACCAGTAACTCCTTCCATCTCTGACTATGCCCACTGTGACCTTTCAGGATAAGGAGAGTTGCAAACTAGTTTTTTTGCTCTGTGATTTGATCTCCTCGTTTCAGGGCAGGTTTTGTATGCAAGTGTTCACTCTGCTTTCCAAAAGAAATTATAAGCTTCCATTCCCTTATTTTTCAAATGTCCAAAGTCAAGTAAAAGATACAGATATTTTTCTCGATAATGTAAAGTAAATGATCACACTGTTGTTTTCATCCTTCAACTAAGCCTGTTATGGCTACCCACTTTCTAATGCAAACTTCTCATGTTCCAGTGCGTTTAATGGGCATATCTGAAGCTGTATTATTAGTGCGTTAGAAAGTCATATGCCCATAAAATAGCAGTGGCATCATCTAGTCACAGCACATCTGGAGGTTCAGCTGCTGAAAAAGCGACTGTTTAGAGGGAGTCAGATTAAGAAGCAGTCTGCAAATGCAGATACTTTCACAGGAAAAGAAAGAGGGTTTTTCCTCCAACCCACCCCAGCAGCTGATTTAGTCTACAGTGGGGTCTCCCCATGCTTTCCATGCCATGAATAGTGCCTTTGATGCCTGCCACAGATTTTCACAGTAGTTTCCTCTTGAATTAGTTTTAATCCAGAAAAAAAAAAAAAAAGGAAAGAAAAAAAAGAAAAAAAGAAAAAAAAAAAACAAACACAAACCCCACAATTTCAGAAGGAGAAAGGGATTCTTGAACTCCCAAGGTGCAGTTAGTTTTCACTCCACTGGGGAGCTAACAAAGAACTCTTCTTTTTGAAGTCCCTCTGTGGGACTTATTTGTCCCCATCAGTGTAGACAGGAGTCTTGAGACACCCCTCCCATCCCTAGAACACTGCAACAATACCATGGAGATGCTCATATAGGGGACAGCATATCGTCCTGAGTCCCCATCTCTCTGCTCCCTGTGGCACAGCATGGCTCTGAGGTAGGGAAACACCGATCCCCACTCCACAGGACAACTGAAAAGCAAAGGCCGTCTTTGGGACTCCTTACAGAATTCTCCCATCTAGGTGGAGAGACTTCTGTCCTTATGTCCAAAATCCCAATTTGAGTAACTCGAGTAACCAGCTTTCCTCTTTGTTGAGGGATCTGCCTAGGCTCTGCCACTTGGCACCTCAGAGTTCTGCTTGCTTAATGCCAAGTCACCAAGCTCCTACGTAAACCCTACTGGGAACCAAAAATTACAATCACCTGGATGAGACAGCTCTTTCTGAGGCCCCTTTAGCAGGGACATCGGGGCCGCTCTGAGTCACACAAGCAGGATTAGGCCTTTCACAAAATGCAGCTACAACCACTTTTTCTGAAGAAGCAGCTGGAGCATGGAGTGCAACCACAACCCACTTTCTCTGTCAGGAGGACAAGGCATGTGTCCAGGAAATGGGAGCTGAGGCTAGAGACCCCTTGACGTCACCTTGACGTCACCTCTGTTCACTATCAGCATGCTAGGTTTGAAAGGACAGAAAGACCAGCCTTGCAAGTCTCAGTTCAGGAGACAGACCTCATCCAGTGTGGTTCTCTGCTTTTCAAGGGCTGGCTCAAGGGCACTGTTTGGACCGAGCTCCTGAGGTGATGTGCTCTCTCCCTCCACTAATGAGGGAGCTTGAACACCCATCTGGGTTTTCCTTGTCTGTCTTGGGCAAGTCATTTGGCCTGGTCATGGCTTGCGGTAACCTCAGCAGATGTGCTGAGGGTCACACAGGAGGCTGAAGATGGAGTGCAACATGCTCTTCTTCGTGAAGCTGCAGACCTCACACCCACAGTCCTGCGAAGTACAATGGCACAAAGTGACGTCTGTGACTCAATACCAGACCAGAACATATTATCGTATGTTATCAAGTATGGCAGGTTATGGCATGCTACATGGGCAGGGCACCTGGCTCAGAGAAGTGAGGCATCATCAGTCTTCATTTAATTGACTCAGAGCTTAGGGCATTCTGTTCTTTGCAGGATCTGAAACAGTGACCTAAAAGTGAAAGGCTCTTTTTTCCCATGCTAAAACTACTATATTTTCCCCATCCCTGAGTTTTCATATTGGCTTCAAATCACTGTTTTGAAGCTGCTACTTCAATAAAACAGCATTTTGTTTGAATATTTTGAGGTTTAGAGAGGAGGGTTTTAGCTAAATGTACTAAAAAAATAAAAGCCTACAACAATTAATTGCTGAGAAATAGCAGTAAGCTTCAGCTGGATTTTTTCTAATAAAAAGGGAAAGAATCCTGAGGAGGATGGAATAAAATGCACTACTGTCTTGCCATTTCTCTTATGAAAACAAGTTATGGCAAATATGAAAAAACAGTCTGAAATTATAATAATTACAGAGAATTGATGTAAACTGTGATGCACAGCCATGTAAAGTCAAGAATTGCCCAGTACAAGGAACATTTTGACACTTGGAAATCAGTTTTCTTTCCATATTATTAAAAAAATAGTAAAAATTTATGTGAAAAAAAAACCATTTTTTAAAAGTCATTCTGGAACGATAAAGTATTTCTTTTCAACAAGATCACCTTGCCTCATTTGATTAATAATGGCATATCACATTTTAAATACATGGTATCAATGTTAAAGCAGTCTTTTTTAAACTAAAAAGTTAAATGTTCTCTTTCAAGCAGGTCAAGCAATACATTCCAAGCTTTATCTAAATGGCTTAATTTGTATTTCCCCAAAGCACAACTTTTTCAATGCGGACACATTCTTGGGGAACATTTTTGATTTTGAAATTTGGGAAAATGATAGAAGTCTTTTGCTGGAAAGGTTTCAACCCATTCTCCTGGTTTACTGAAGGCAGACTTGTGGCACACCACCCATGCAAAACAGCCAAGAAAACCTACTGAGGTGAAAACACCTCGCCACATGTACTGCTCAGGCCTTGCTTACACTTACCTCCTCCTGCGTATTAAATTGCATAAATACCCTTCAGTCCACATGTCCAGAAGAGATGCTGCAGCTGATGACCACCTTGGGGAGCCGACATCCCTCGGGCTGGGCCCACCAAGTAAAGCCGTGGGCAGCAGCTCCAGGGCATGTTGTCCCCAGGCTGCCCCCATTGTCTTGCCTTTGTCCTCACTTTGCATCTTACCTTGGCCCTCTGGCAGCCCAAGGCAGCAGTGGAGGACCTTGGGAACCACCAATGACCCATCCCTCCATGCCTTCTCCAGAAATAGCAGTGGTGGCCTGCCTCACCAGGCTGGGCAGAAGAATTCAGCAGCTTCTGCTATTGCCAGGGTGGCTTGGTGGCCAGTTAGGGACTCAAAAGCCAAGATTCAGCCCCTGCAGCTGCTGTGGTTAGACCATCTTCTTAATTACGCAGGAAAATGTGCTTGAAACCACAATTTACATTGGTTCAGTTCACCCCTGCCTGAAACCAGAGTAAACTGGGCAAGAGGAAATCACAGCTCATAGCAGATTTTGCCTATCTGCACCAGCCTTATCAGGACATGGGGACATTTGGTGACCAGCAACCAAAGGCTTTTTCTGAAACAGAAACAGTCATAACTGAGATATTTCTTAAAGCACACAGATTTTCTTCCTAGTTCCCTTTATCATGGTTCATATTAGCTGTTGCTTATTTAACACACTCTCTAAAAAGCTACTGCCGCCAATATTTGTGTATAGCAAGCACGAACGTTTCCCTAGCATGTGCTCAAATGATTATTTATATATTTTTACTTGTCATAGGCAGCTATGTCCAGAAGCTCAAAATCAAGAACAAACCCTGAGACAGATCAACTTGCAACTATTACAACAATTGCTCTTGCTGTGTAATGATGTTTAAACCATACAAATTCATGTTTGCAAATGTAGGATAGATTGCTTCAGCAGCTGCTCTTTTAAAGACATTGTGGACTTCTTACTCCAAGCAGACTGAAAATTACTTTCATCATACGGTTCAGAAAAAATAGCCAAACCTCAGGGATTACTAATGATGGGTAAATAAACCAAAGTTAGCATTCTGGGAAAGAAGTAAACAGTAGCAGTGCTTGAGATCCGACATGGTGACCCAGGCAATGATACTGATCAATGCCTTCCCGGAGGAGGAAAAATTAGAGAGTGTGGAATTAGAGACACCATTCAGTTTAAAATGAATAGAGCCTTAAGCAAAACAGAAGGGAACAACCTTATACTGTTGTAAAAGGGCTTTTTGTTCACCCTGTACCATACCTCCTTTCATTGTGCAAGGCTGTTATCATCTTTCATTAGTGGCCCTTTCAGCATAAAATCTTTCTCCCATGAAACATGCAGATTTTTACGGACCAAATTAGGACAATTAAATTAAAATCCTGGATGCTTGGCAATGAAATATGGCTGAGGAGAGAAGTTTTAAAGCACACAAGAAACAATCAAATCACTTGGCAAAAAGAATAAGCAAATAAATACTTTGTGGCTGGATAAATGTTGTGTTAGCCTTCAGGAACATCCAGGGACATAAGTCCAAGATGGGCATAGGAGAGACAATTTAAATTCCTTTCTAACTCAGAGGCAAACCACATGGAGCTAGGGAATGGGGTCGCATCTTTTCTTCAAAAACATATCAATTTATTTTACTGAAATATTCACTACTTCTGGAATACAAGTAACCACAACTACTAAGCTGGGGAATGGTTATTGCTTCCTCTTGCTGCAGGAATCCTGTAGGATTGCCTGCAGTGGGAGTGAGCATCAACAGGAGCACAGGGGACATCCCGGAGTGGTCTGCCCGTACCACAGGGGCTGGTGCATGTACCTGGAGAGAGTCACATGTACAGAGGAGGTACAGACCTCCTCAAGTGGAAGAGTGAATGTGGGTCCTCACAACCTCTACAGCTGTCCCCACAGCCAATCCATGGGGACAGGCTCCCATACTGACCCCTTTCCCGCCTCATGTGGGGTGTGTCCTTCCAAGACTGCACTTTCTGTGGTTCCTCTTTGTGATAAATGCTCAAAATGGGGAGAATGTTTGGCCCCAAAATCAAACCAGGTTAGTGGATTATAGAATAATGATAACAATCACGGTGATGACTGTCATGGCAGGCCCTGCTCTCCTGCAGCAAAGGGCTGTGCAGAACTGGAGCTCTCTTATGAAAAGCAGCGAGTCATAAATTCACAATTCCTTTTCTACTTTGACCACAGTAAGGCAAAGACAAACATTACTTTGGCTTTTATCACAGATTATCCATTTTTCTCACAGTGCTCCTTACCAACAGTGGAAAAAAGGCAGGAGGAAGGGTATTTCTTACTCACTTTATCCTGGTAGACAGCATCAAGAAACACCTTCAGCTTGAGAAGGAAGAAGGGGAATCTCCAAGGACAAGTAAGAAAATGTGATGTGAAGGACCAGAGAGCACACAGTTTTTACAGGAATGGACATGTAACAACACCTACAGAAATTCTTACATAAGAAATACGGCACCCAACTCGAGGTAGTGCTAGCATGAGACTTGTCTTGACAGTTACAAAGCAAGGAACGGAGAGGCTGGTTCATATTAATTGCATGCAACCAGAATGAAATCCAAACCAGCAGTTCTATATACTTAGTGCGTTCAAGAAGTCAAATTACACAAAGCTGAAAACAATTATGAGCCAAATTATTTCAGAGAAAAAAATTTAAATGGAAAAATGTGAGTGATAATTGGGAACTATTTAAACACAATTTACTAAGTGCCCCAAAAGGCACATTCTCACATTGCACAAAAGAGGTCAAGTGGAGCTAAAAACAAAAGCAAAACAAAACAAAAGCACAAGCTGGCTTAGAGAGGAAATTAAATCAGCTTTTGTAAAAACCTCCACAAACAATTCCCCTCCACCATTCCCCCAGCAACAAAATATTAAACAAACCAAAAATGCATATATCATAATGAATAAGGAAGGAACTGCTGATAACAACTGCGTATCAGACACCAGCAAAGGTAGATGATGGGAACGGGAAGCAACAGGATACAAAGGGGGGTGTATGGCCAGCGGAATGACAGTGGGAAGGGACTCTTAAGTGTGTCAGAGGAAAAAGGCCTCCTAAGAGTACTAATTACTCACTGTTAGATGGTAAAAGTGGAAGAGCTATGAATCATAGTTTTAGGATTTTTTTTCTTTTTCTTTTTTTTTTTTTCCATTTGCAGGAAAAAAAATATCTTAGTTTAGCTCTGTACTGTGCTGACTGGGGCGCTGGTGAAATGCAATAACGACAAGGTTATCGAAAATAGACCTAAATAAGGTGGCAAGCCCACATCACTTTCAATCAAGTGTCTCACCCATGAATGAAACTTTTGAATTGTGATTTTCAGTTTGTTAAAGTATCAAGTAACATACAGGACAGTAAGAAGGTTAAAGTTTGGGCAATTTTCAGAGGGGGTGACCAAGGGCAACTGAAGGAATTACAGACTTACCTGCCTGGCACTGAGCACAGCCAAAATAACAGAATGGCTGTGATGGGGCTGAGTTAGTAAAGAACTGGCAGTGAAGGGGAGGCAGAAACCACAGCTTGTGGCAATAGATACATGAGAAATAGACTTTGTCAAACCAACACACATCTTCTTTCTGTTGAGGTTAAAAATGTTGTTGAGAAAGGCCATAATGTTGTCACTATGTACTTCAATCTCCATAGGGAGATCTTGATTTGGAACTGAAGAACAGGGAAAAAGTAATGCAACAGTAGAAATTTATTTTGGTGCACATTAAATGAGTTCAAAAAAGCCTACCCAAAGTAGGCTCTTTTCAGTGCCTCTGAGACAGGGAGCAGGATCCAGGGGACAGTGCATGGCAGGGAAGGTGTGAAGATGGACCTTCTGTGGCCCTTTCCTGCCACAGATCCCAAATCAGGTGTACAGTGTCCCTGGGGTCTTGGAGGATGCACGTTAGGAGGAAAAGGCCACACTACTCAGCTTTGCAAGCTGACGGAGATGTTCTGCAGGGGATCCCTCTCCCATGCTGCAGTTTCTTCTGCCTTTATGCGCCATACCCACGGCAGCAGACTGTGTGCTGAGTTACAAAGCTGGTCTCTGAATACCTCAGGAGCCTGAAAAGCAACTGAAGCATGATCTACCCAAGGCCGTACATGTTGAACACTGAATCCAGGCCTCTGAATTGCATGCCAATGCATGGTCCCCACAGCCAGTAGCAGCGGATCGGGCAGAGGTGGACAGCATGAGTGGGCCCAGCACAAAGCGTCCTTCATCCTCCATGTCCAGCTCCCACAATCTCTGACTTGTCAGGGCCTGGGACCTTACACAGGCACATGATCTCTTGGGTTTTGTAGGCTTTCTGCCAGTTCACTTAGCCCGTAATGCAGCCTGACACCTCACCCTTGAAAGATTATTGACGGCAGTACTAGTGTGCACTGGAAATATGCTCATCTGCCCTACAAGAGGCATCCTTAAAGTGAATGCAAAGTTCATGGCATTTATTTTGGCATTTAACTTGATCCATGGCATTTATGGTGACTTCCAAGAAGTCAGACCATGAGAACAGTGGTTTTAAATTGCTGTGACAGATGGTATGTGTTTTGCTCACAGCTGGTTGTATGTGAATATGTTACGTTCTTTTGAAAGGATTTGGCTGAGCAACAGAGAGAAACGCTACCAGTTTGCCTCATCCTGGCTGCTGCGCTGTGGGTCAGGCGGAGTCGTCCATGGGGAAGGGCGATGGCATCTTCCCTGAAAATCCTGGGAAGGGGAGAAAACTGTCAGGCAGGAGGATGCGGTGAGCAGAGGGAACGTCCCTCCTTTGGCAAAGGGAGGGCCCTTTGACGGAGGCACTTCTCCCAGGTGCCCGGAGGCGACTGGGAGGGCTGGGTGCAATTGGAGAAGTGGGTACGAGGTGGCATGACTGAGTCCAGGCTTGAAGGAAAGGACCTTTCAGTAAAGGCACAATAAGCAGGAGAGAAATTTGTTTACAAACATTCTTAATTTAATCCCAAATTTCCTTGAAGCTTTCTTGTTGTAATTTCTCTTCCAGTAAAGCCTGGCTGTGGAGTTCTCAAGCTCCTGTGGTGGAGGGTGTGCTCTCTCTCAGGGAAAGGCACAGACCCTCCCAAGAGCGCTGGGTATCACCCCCTCTTCTCACAGCCCACGTCACCCCGAGCCAAGGCTCAAACCCAGACTGAGGTCTTTTAGCCCATTGCCGCAACCCCACCCTCTCCGTGCAAGTACTTTTGCATTGAATATTACTCAAAAGAGAAAAACAAATAAGTATTGACCAGTTCTATGAGAAGCCTTAAAATAATATGTTCATGGCCCATCCTCCTCAGGACCAAAAAAAAAGGAAAAAAAGAGAGATGAACAACTGAAGGAGTATTAAGATAGTTGCTGGCTAGGACAGGAAGAAATGCAACCACAGACACGTTTCTGCAAAACCGGGCTTTGCTGCCTGTTTCGGCCACATTTAAGGGACAGCCCAGAGAGGAAAGAACTACTGGGAAATGACCAGTTTGTTGGACTCAATGATCTTAAAGGTCTCTTCCAACCTAAACAATTGTATGATTCTATGAGTCCATGACCCCACGATGCCAGGCCGGGGCTGCGGCTGAAGCTGCGGCTGGCTGGGGCCACTGCCCTGGCTCTCCACCAGAGAGAGAAACGCCCTCGAGCGATGCCGGCCAGGAGCTGAGGATTTCATACAGGTCGGATGCAAGGTCCTTTGTTCCTTTTGCCTATGAGATGGATTTCCCAAACCGTGGTGCGAGTACCCGTAGAAATAAACTACAAACACATAACGTGAGCTTGGCTTGATCCGGTTCCTCCCTGCCTTGGTGCCCAGCTGGTCACAGAGTCAGGGCTACTGCCACCGCTGCCACCCCAGTGGGGACCCTCAGAGGGCAGTGGGGCAAACCACTCAGAGGAGCACGCAAACCCTGGAAGCAAGGGGCCTGGAAATATAACCCGATTTCTATATATTTCTACACAGAAATAATAGAGAGTGGAGAAAAAGCTCACTGAGCTTTTATTTGCAACCACTGTGTTGCTTCAAGGGGTGATGTGGCGGTGGGGTCTGCTGCAGGGCCTTCCCTCACCTCTTGGGATTTTCTTCCCTCCTTAGATTATTTGATGACCAGTCTATTCTGTGAGCTCTCTCATCTCACCCTCTTACCTTGCCAAGATGTCCGCACCAGCATTTCCTGGAGAAACACCATGAGATCGGGGAGCAAAGTAGTTTGGCATCTCTTTGGAAACTGTTCAGACATGCCCCCAGATTTAAGTCCTATTTAGACATACAATTATCTCTCACCCTAGCGGCTATTTCAAGGATAGTTGCTCGATGAAAATTTACCACCTTAAATCATGCCCTGCATTGCTTAAAAAAAAATTTATCCGAGATACTTGCTTTACTAAAAAGTTTAGAAAAACTAAGGCTTTTTGTGTTCTGAACGACTCTTTTAGCCTGGGGGAATGGACTTGATTTGGGCCTCCCCGCTATGAAAAAAACCCACCATGAGCTGCTGCTTAATTTTATATGTTTTGAGGTCATCTTGTTTTCTTAACACGTCAGCTTTAATGATGTATTTGAACAGTTTTAACACAACAGGTCAAAATTAGACTGAGCTGTATATGTAGAACAGGTTAATTGATATATGAAAAGATGTTAGCTTAATATTTTTATATTTGGCCTGGATGTTACTTAACATTTTAAATTTTAATACCTTTTGCACGTGTTTTATCTTTTAGCTCATTGTAAATAGAGATTTTAATTTAACATTTAAAGATTATTTAAGAACTATTTTGAGTGTTAAGTGCTTACAAATCTTCCACTGCTCAACATTTAAAATTTCATCTATACTCAGAAGAAATCAATTGAGATGAATGTACCCCTTAAAAATACAGGGAAAAAACCCTATTTTGAAAGGCATTTGCAAGTCAAGTGTGTGTTTTTAGAAGAGTTAAAGAGATTATTAAACTTTGAAGCTTGTGCGCTAAATCAGCACCAGCACAAACGCTACAGGGTAGTCAACAGCCCATATCAAGATAGTTGTCAAAATGCCAAAATATATTTTGTTTTTCCCTCCTCCCCCTAAACTTTGCAGAAACACTTTTCTCAAATTCCTGGACAACCGTAGTTCAAGGCAATTTATCTAACCAAAATAAAAGGCGATTTTTACATTTTTTGATAATTTATAATACCAAACATCTCATCAACAGACAGAGATTGCTTTCTTTGTTTTTACTGAAAGCTCACTACCTGGTAGGCCATGAAATACTAAGCTTACTGCACGCTAATCAGCCTTTTCATCACTGCGGTTTTGCAGGCATTCTTAGAGATATATAATTATTTTCTTGTTTCTTTTTATACACTATTTTGCATATATATATATTTTTCATATATATATGAATATAACAATTTACTGCAGTTCAGCATACTTAAAAGAACAACAAAATAAACAAGCAAGAAGCCCTCCAAACCCACACATTTTGGAATAAACTCAAGCTAATGGAGCAAACAATTACTATTTCAGCATGCAGAAGTTATACAGAAATGCAATGGACAAGTAAATTTATACATATAATTTGTAGATGACAGACATAATACTTACGTGTAAAGATCAAGGTTGTTTTCAACCATACGTTACCATTTCTGGAAAATCAATCTACATTATTTTTAGTACAGGTTAGGAACTGGAGTAATGATTGAGTGATTTGCCAAGGACATGGTTAGACAGACTTGGAAAACTGGAAACTGTGATTTCTTTCCAGAGGGAATATGTATCATAGTCACAGCTGGTATCACTATGTAGAAGAGTTCGGTCCTATAATTCATGGTGTAAGAGACCAAACATATTTTAATACAAAGCCTCCTATTGCCACGGTAACAAGGATTATCCTTGAGCAGACTTTAGTCTGGGACCTACACTGGGACCACAGTAGGACACAGCATTCTACACTTAGAAAGAGCAGTGTAGCACTGCCTAATCCTCACAATGCTCTAGCAAATGTACGTAAGATTATTACACTGCTTTGCCAAGGGAAGGCAGACACAGCATGCAAGCCAAAAGATATTAAAGGATTCACAGTTTATAAATATTTTTTTCTGACACCCCAATGTACTTCTCCCCCACAGTAAAACCCAATGTACAAAATCTCCTTACAGCTTTAAACACATGTTCAAGTGCCCTCAAAAACCAAAGAGATTTAAGTGTACAGATGTGAGCTAAGCGCACACTGGAGTATCCCACTGGATTACACACTGACACAAATTTGATACGACTGAATGAATCCACAGTCCAGTAACAGACGCATGTTTAAAGCAAAGGCAGTTGCATGACACAACATATCCACTGTACAGTACCCCAGTATTTTGCCCAGGAGTTGTTCTGCAAAGGGGCAAGTGTCTATACAAAAGAGTTAGGAAAGGGCAGAGACACTGAGATTTCTCCTTTGCTAGCATTCTGCTTTATCTAGAAAAACACAACTTTTTACTTTCAGTTTAATCAGACCTACCCTGAGGCCATGTTTCCTGCAGCACCTCTTCTTTTCCATCTGGGAAGTTTGTCCAGGCAGCTTCCATATTGAAGACTTGGTTACTGCTGCCTCTCGGTCATGGCTTTCAGAGGCTCTGGCTCCGGATGCAGCTCTGGTCTGAGCAGATGGTAGATGTGCCATGCTTGTCCTGTGCATCTGATCTGGGGCCCTGGGATGTACTGGAGTGCTGCACTGATGGCTTCGACATGTTCAGAGCAGCCAGGAGTCCTGGTCAGGCTCCAGGTGTGCCATGGACAGTCTGTCCCTCACTGCACCCATCTTCCCAAATCCCAGGCTCAATTACAAGAGATTTCCCTGGAAATAAACAGTATCAGAGGAACAACATCACCAGTTCTTCCTCTTAAGCTAATCAGCCTTCAAGCCTCCAGTTTTGAATATCTGGCCAGGCCAGAGACAAGTAACTGTTATTTAACATGATTTGATCTATTTTGCTCTAACAGTCAGTGTTCATCTATCCTCCCAAAAAATTATGTTGTGTGGGATGAAATATTCAACTTTCCTAGAAAGGTCTGGAGCACTGAAATTCCTTTTGGTTGGAAAGGAAATTATTGGAACTGTTTTACACTTTTAAATTTACTAATTTGTACAACTTGGATAACCAGGACAATCCGAAGTTTTAACCACACGTAGGACCCAATGTAAAACTAATCTTCTCTTTCCCTCAATAAATGTGGTTAGTAAATGGCTTGGCAATGATCTGCCTGGGCAGGGAGGACAAAAAAATAATTCACAGTGGAGAGTCGTGATCTAAAGATAATTCTGTGTAAGATCAGGGTGAAAGGCAGAAAGAGATTAAGCACCTTTCAGAGGGAAATTTTGCTCTTTACATTGCAAATAGGGAGTATCAAAGAAAACACCGATGCATTAGATAATAACAGAAGCTTTTTCATTCAAATGTTAAGCACATTTTGAAGAAGAGATCCTGCATACTGCTTGCAGTGATGTGATGCAAAAATGGCTTCTCCTGGTCCTTCAGCCTTGCAAATGTGCCCGCTGAAAAGGTAAACAACTGAACAGAAAAAAATGGCATTACCTAAAAGGGGCTTGGGAGCGTTCAGCGAGAGGAGCTTCAGCTGGAAGCAAGGTGTGAAACAGCAAAGAAAATACTGGGTGCAGGAAAAAAAGTCCCAACAAGGAAGCCTGTGGGCAGGGGCAGCAGCCCACCAGTGCAGAGGCTGAACACCAGCCCTTGGGTGATTTGAAGAGAAAGGAGAGCACACTGCAGGGAAGAGCTGCACGGGCAAGAATAAGAACATAACAGGGACTTTCCAGGAATACTGCCTGGTACAGTGGAAAAGGCTGAAATTGCCTCCTATCAGACCCATCTCTCCTCATGGTTGGTTGCTTTCAGAAAAGTGGCATACACAGGACATAAAAAAATGTATAGGTGCCAAAACATACCCCCATGGTTTGCATCTTCTGCTTCCTCCTTCCTAACAGGTCTGTGATCCACCAGTTTATGCATGTTGCAAAGGTCCTCTCCCAAGGAGAGCACTGGCCAGACCATCGTTCATAGTTGCAGCATTTGTTGGACCCAGATTTTTCAGACCTTTAACCAACACTTAGATGGGTTGAAACAAGTCCACAAAGATGGAGATCACACAAATGGTGTGATCACACTACTGGGCCAGAAACACTTGGCACTCCAGAAAGGAGCATATTTTCTGAGCAGCTGTATCAAACACTGACACGTACATGAGCATAGGCAGCTCCTGAAATGTTTTGCTGAACAAAGAGCTCAGCAAAGTCAGGGCCTTATTTTCAGGACTTAAGAGCAAGGAATGAATCCCATTGGAGTCAATGGAAACTGCCAGCACCATTAAAAATCAAGTTGTGTGGCTACTTGAGCAAAAGGTAGTTATGCAGCCACCTTCTTTTACGTACTGTAAAATAATGACCTCAGCACATGCAAAGTCCTCATGCCTTGGACTAAAGTTCTTTTAAGCAAGAAAGTCAGAAAAAACCTTAGCAAAAAAAAAAAAAAGCTGCTTAACTCTGTGCCACACTGCAGCTACGGACATACTCTTTGACACATCGATGTACTCTACAGATGTATTCATTTTTACTTTTCATGAACAGCAGTAGAGGTTTGCTTCATTGACACCTGACAGGTCCATAGCAGAGCCTTCAGTTATTGCTTTTGAGAGCAGTCCCAGGATGAAGCACCAGGAGGTGGGCTGAGCTGAGGGCATGTAGAAGCTTAAGGTCAGTGAGGCCATTCCTTTGGGTAGCAAGGCTCAGCTGCCCTGTAGCACTGCAGGACAAGCCTGCACCAACATGGGTAACTGGATTAGTTTGAACCATTAGTAATGGTGGTTTAAAATACTCAGGCTGCTTTGTGTCTGAAGCAGACAAGGGCTGGGAAGGATCATCTTGCCTAATTCCAGCTGTCTCGGATGAAAATATCTATAGTCCCCACTAGATCAACTCAATCAGGACAGGGAACTGCTGGAGAGGGTCCAGCAAAGGGCAACAAAGATGATGAGGGGATTGGAACATCTCTCCTATGGAGAAAGGCTTAGGGACTTGGGTCTCTTTAGTCTAGAGAAAAGAAGATTGAGGGGGGATCTTATTAATACTTACAAATACTTAACGGGAGGATGCCAGGGGGATGGGAGCAGTCTTTTTTCAGTGGCGCCCAGTGATAGGACAAGGGGTAATGAGCATAAACTTGAACGTAGGAAGTTCCATCTTAACATGAGAAGGAACTTCTTTACTTTGAGGGTAGTGGAGCACTGGAACAGGCTGCCCAGAGAGGTGGTGGAGTCTCCCACTCTGGAGACATTCAAAACCTGCCTGGACGCTGTCCTGTGCAACGTGCTGTAGGTGACCCTGCTCTGGCAGTGGGGTTGGACTAGATGATCTCCAGAGGTCCCTTCCAACCCTGACCATTCTGTGATTCTGTGATTCTGTAATCCCTCCATCACTACTTACCACTCTTTTTGGTTTTCTGACTAGACGTATCCTGTGTTTCTTCTCAACCCATTTCCAAGTAAAATAAGCCACATCATGAATCATAGAATCATGGAATTGTCTAGGTTGGAGGGGACCTTTAAGATCATCTAGTCCAACCAGAGTAGGTCTCTAGCTTTTAAACTCCTCAGTGAAATAATCTGTTACTCCAACTGGAGTGGGTTAGTAGGGAGCAATTCTGCAAGCACTGAGGAAACAACATTCCTTGCAAGGAGGAGGCAATAATTTCTTCAGCCAACTCAGTGCAGCTGAAATTCTGTGTCCAAAGCCCTGGAACATCACACGATCTGCTTCTGCAATGCCAAGAAATTTAACCTTCTGGTGGAGGTGGTGACTTGTTAAACCATTCCAGAAAGTCCCACAAGAATATATCCTTAGGCAAAACCCAACACTAAATTAAGTGGCTGCTGGAGAATGATCATCTCCGTGCAAGCTTTACTTGCTGGTGTACATTTAATTATGAGAATGGGAAATACAGTCTTCTCTATGACATCCATATTGTAAAACTAGAATTAAGCGAAGGTACCCAGGGCATAAAATGTAGACGTACTCCCATAAATCTAAGTCCATAAAACAAATGCAAAAAAGAACTGAGCCTTTTTTCCAGGAATCAGTTGCAACAGTTTCCTTTCCTATTCAGAAGCAATGTGCTTGCAGCTTAAAAAAAAAAAAAAAATTTGGGAAGGAGTGGGTGGATTATTTAAACACCAGAGAGGAAGGCAAGCTTGTTAAGATAAGAATGTTGTTAACACTAAGGGGATAAGAAGATATGAACCGACCGTGAACACATTTAGGCTTGTCATTTTTCATCATTACAGTTCTGGACCTAGCTTCCAGTTAGAGCAGTGAGGCCAACAGCTTAACTCCACCCGAGCTACAGCTTGTTGCAGTTCTTACTAGAAGTTTCCTAGATCAGTTGCCTTCTGTGTCAAGTTGGGATGCAGGGGCCTGAAAAAGTCTCACTTCCGAAAATATTTATGCACTCTTTTGAGTGAAATTCAGAAGGGAAGACTCTAAGACTGGAGTTTTGGATACTTCTTTGTCTCTCAGGTTAACACATGTTATGAGCAAAGCTCCAAACTCTGCCCCATCCTAGGCTAGACTTGTGAGACCTACTCAGTTCATACTTGATGATGAAATTTTGGATTGGATTTTCCATGGTCCTCCATATCTTCAAATGTTTTAACAGTTGTACAGGCTAGAAGCTTCAAACATTTTTCAAGCCCTTGTGGTATGTGCTGTATTACGTTACAAATGACAAACCTTGAAGTATTTACCCTCATGAATACCCATCTGCCTTTACATATTCCAGGGCAGAGAAGGGACTCGGGGTGAGCTGAGGATCTCAGACCTTCTCTACTAGTCACCCTGTGTAGCGAATCCAACATCTCCAGTGGACCAGCCTGGGATCTGCAATGTAGACCACAAACAGCCATGATATCACAGGTGTTAGACAGCACAACTGTGTGGCTGTTCCCCTCTTTAGCTGTACAGCAGGGAAGAACATACAGCATCAGCCCCACTAAAGGCAAAAGCAAAGGCGCTATTGCTCCTCTTGCCCTTCATGATTTTCACCTCACCCTTTCCTACTCTCTCATAAATGTGCTCCAGATAACTGACAGTTCTGCTTCTTGTGCACAATGAAACACTGTTAAAAAGCAACCATTTCCATGTGGAAACAGAATTTTCCTTTGGGGCTGGACAAAGACCACAAAATGAGCTTCCCGAGGAAACATAGAACCTTTTCTCCAACTTCAGTGCAACATTAAAATTAAACACACCAAAGCCCTCTGAATCACATACTTCTCCAACTTGGAAGACAGTGAGACAATAAACATGGAATTTATGCTAATTACATTATTTAATACACAACTGGAAGGTCCTTAGACTGGTGGTGAGAACCTGGCTAGCTCAGAGCAGAACAGAAGCCTACAAAGGACAGCAAACAAGGAGGAGTATGGAAGGAAGAAAGACGAAGTAACAGGCAGACTGCCAGGCAATCCTCTAACCTTGGAAAAGAGATGTGGACATCATCACATACAGCCAAAGGGAGTGTGGTATAATGAGGTCAACCTCCCCTCCCCCCAAAGATGCAGAAAACTAATTTTTTTTTTAATTGATTGAAAATTTTCTCAATGAATACTCCAATAATAAAGTTTAAAACTGGATTGACTACATAAGATTTGGGGTAACAACCAGAAGAATAGCTCATGATTTTGACCACAGGAGGGCTCTCAGGTTTCATGAATGCATATGGAAACCTTTTGAGAAAGGCTAGAAATAGCTCATGAGGCATGGAAGATGAAAGCAATGTGGTTGCACCCTTAGTTCAGGCTGGACGCCTGATAGGCTGTCTGAATGCATTACATATAATGGCCTTCGTCTTCAACAAATTAGGGAAATAAAAGGAAGTATTTTCCTGCAAACTTCTTTTTTTCTACTGCCATAAAAGAATCATTATAAAAATGTCAGGTGCTAGAGCCCTGACGCAGCAGTGGTTCTTCTGGTGTTACCAGTAAGGAGAACCTTCAAAATTAGAGGGTTTGCTAGTGAATAATGTTTCAATTTTTTTTCTGACCAGTCTGCAGCCCACACAGGTTAGATACAGCCTGCCAGAAGGTAACACATCATCTGTGACCTGCTTCCTACTGTCTTTTTCACTAGACTCTGAAGATGTGGCCAGTAACTGGCTGACAGGCCCTGAGTTCAGCCAGAGGCCCTCAGGCATGGGAAGGCAACAGTGGTCAAGCCAGATGAGCATCTGATTAAGTGAGGTGAGCAGGGACAACTGTTCACATGGCTGTACAATGGAGGAGGAAGAGGAGGGTGCAGTTTCTGTTGACCCAGAACACCACACCCATGCACCCCAGAACACATCCCAACAGCCAGCTAGAAACATGGGAAAGACTAGAAGTACAAATTACAATGTGCATCAGGAAAAGAGCAAGTGAAACCACAGCCATCACCAATGTCCTAAGGACTTCGTTAGATGAAAAGGGTCAGATGAGTGGAGAAGATGG
>NW_009647595.1:2396849-2397484 GCF_000708025.1 Charadrius vociferus
TCTGGATTAGGTCTGAACTTCCAGACCCAGAGGAGAAAATACTGACATTATTAATAGTTAATTTTCGTAGTTGTTAGTAATGGTCTAGTCAATCATGGCTTGTGTTGAGAACTTCTGGTTGATACATCAGATCTTTGATGTCCTGCCCTCAATTACATTAAATGCCTCCATACAAAGCCACACACATAGATAAAGGTCACCACCTTAAATACTCTAAAGAGAGTTTACACCAGTAAAAGCTGGCTTTGGGGTTTTAACTGTACTAGAGAAGAAACAGAATATACCAGGATCTTCCAAGTCCTCTTTTCTGCAGGAGGAGTGTGTAAGGTCTGACAGAGCGAAGAGCTGGGAGAGCTGGTGGCAGTGCACGATGTGAGCAGGCAGGCATGCATGTGCACAGAAGTTGCACTGGCCAGGCTAACACTAGAGCTATTGGGAGACGATGAACCCATTGAAGCTGCAAAAAAAAAAAAAAAAAAAAAAGAGGCCGGGGGAGGAGGGGGGGAAGCAGTGATAAAGAGATAAGAGAGGAAGTTTCCCACTTCTGGAGGCAAAAGAGGCTGAACAGGTTGAAGGTCCAGGAGATGCTGCCAGAAGGGAATCTGGACTGGAGATTTATTTGACAGGTTTATGAA
>NW_009647595.1:2397566-2400950 GCF_000708025.1 Charadrius vociferus
ATAGATCAGGCTTCACATACAACAGATGAAATAGCTCCCTGCTTTCTGCACACAGCCAGGAAACAGAAAACTTCTCAGGAAAATAACCCCTGAAAAGGATTTCATCCTTTTCTATCGAGGGTTTATGATGACAAATAATCCCACTTCTTTTCTAGCAAATTCCAGTTTTAGGGTCAATCAGTTACAGCTGTGCTAATCCACATTTACTAACCTTGCCTGCTGATCTCTCCATGGCGAAAACTGCAGGTGAAACCAGCTCCATCTGCCTTGCCCTACCACATTTCTAAAACAGCAGGTAAGGCAGAACAACTGTGCACATACTGTGGATGCTATAGCAGCGCAGGGATGTTTCTTTGTGAGGGCAAGTCGGAATAGGTTACATCCCAAACTTTTGACTTGTAAAGGCAAAGAAACTTGTGGTTTTGTTTACCGCGGTTGACTGCAGCAATGCTGCTTTTTATGTCAACATACATTTTAGTAAATGTTAGCTTGTACTCTGTAGTGATGGGCTGTTTGCAGTAACCTTGGAAATACTGCTCTTATCTTATATTTACACAACAAGTGCAAAGAAAGGAGATTAGGTATTTTTCCACAATGTTTAAAATGCTTTTTTTTCCTCCTGTCTCGAACAAGGGCTGAACTTTAAACACTTCAAACCCATATGGCCCCACTTGGAAAAGGTACAGTTAACGCAGTACTAATCATTTGCTGGCAGGTCTATCCCGATCAGAGTATACTTGTATTACCATGACTATACCGTGTACCTCAGGTCAAGTGCAATGGCTGTCTGGGACTGCAGCAAGGGAAATGGAAACCAGAGTCACAAAATCAAACTGGACTAGAACTACAGACAGGATGGACGACACATAGTGTGGCACCCTCTGGCAACAGGGGAGGACTCCGTAAGGAACCAGGCCTACCACAAGCATTTTGATGAATGGGGTTGATAGAAAAATAATTCAGTGTGATTTATAGTCCCAAAAGGAAGGGAGTTTTGCTTATATAGACCTGTATTCAAATTTTATTTCAGCCACGTGTCTCTGATGCTTCTGCTTTACAAAACTTACCCTGTGCTCTTCCACCAGTGGTAACACTACCAGAAGCATTTTAAAAATACCACATATCAAACCCCATGCAGGAGTGCTGTGACTGGCTTTACTGGGCTTACCAGGCCCCTAAACATGTTATTCAACCTCTCCGTGCCACAGTTTCATCTGTGCCTGTGATAACAGCCGCTTTCCCAGGAAGGCTGTGAATTTTTTTGTCCTCTATGCCAAAACAGCAGAAGAAACCCCACTGCCATAATTGCAAAATGTGTTTGAAGAGCACGGTACTGGAGCGGTGGCAGGTGTGCAGCACCCACACACCCCCCTGCCCCGGGAGAGCCTGGGTTTCTCCCATCTCTCTCACAGGGCAGAAGTACATTTGCCTTCCTGTGGGGAGAGGGCTTGCGGTTTATAAAAAAAAAAAAAAAAAAAAAAAAAAAAAAAAAAGGGCAATTTTCTCATGCTGCTTAGCACCACTGGCAATATCTCCTGTCTCCTGCAGAGAGCAGCTAAGGTAAGCTGCACAGATCTGTAATGCGAATTTAAAGGTGTTTGGGGCGGATGTGAGACTGATGGAAAGGACTGCTGGACCATCAGCTCCAGCTGCTACAAATTTGTTTCTTTCAGGACAGATCCTGCACTCTGTCCTCACTGGACAGGCACCGATGTTTCCAGAGTTCACGTGCTGCTCCTGCGACCAGCAACACCTTCAGAAGGGAACTCCTTCAACTTTCCTGAGAAGTTTCCTGCTTCCTGGCTGTGTGCAAAAAGTAGGGAGGTATTTCATCTGTTGTATGTGAAGGACTGATCTATGGGAAGAAGCCGGATGCAGGGGGAAACAGGGACTTCATAAACATGCCAAATAAATCTCCTCTGGCCTTCATGCCCTTCTGGCAGCATCTCCTGAACATTCAACCTGTTCAGCCTCTTCTGTCTCCAGAAGTGGGAAACTTCCTCTCTTATCTCTTTATCTCTGCTTTTGGTTTTTGGCCTCTCCTACAAGAAATGCACATTTTCATTTGTTAAAATCTTCACACAATCGGTTGACCAGCTGTTTGCATAGAAAGCACTGAGAAGCTGGGGGCTATGGCATGATTGTTTCAGGAGCAGCCTCCAGGGACGCAGCAAGATTGGCCTAATTAAACACAGGTATTAAAATTTACTGACACAGTATCCCTGTAAATACTGGAAAACCATCACAAGACCTGAAGATTATATTTTTTAATTTTCTAGTTCATCTGGAGGTGAAAGTGCTTCGAAACACTGTACAAACTGATCCGCTATGACCAAAACACTGCCAGTGTCCAAGCGAGGGCAGAAAATGTTGAATGCTGCACATGACACCATAAAGGGACTACAGGCTGGGAATGAAGAACGGGGAAGTGACAGCAAGCAGAAAGAATCAATTTAATCAAGCCTTTAGCTGACCAGGAAGAATATAATCAGTGGTAATTAAGTATGTCAGTACTGCCAGTACAGGATGGTGCCTTTTGTTACAATTTTGCCATCGTAACCATGCTGTTGGTCAGGTTACTTGACCTGCTTTCAGTGCTTATCTATTAAGGATTTTGTTCTGGTACGTGGCTGTGAAAAAGGGGTTAAAAAAGTAAGTTTCCTGTAGCAGGGATATTCCAGTTGCATAACTACCTCTGGAGGATTTTCTGCAGAGCAAAAGGACTTTGTTAGGTGTGCAGGGCACCCACAGCTTTTGTTGCCGTGTAAATTGCTCAACTGGACAGCCTCTATCTCATTAAATGCTCCTTAAATTTACATCACCAATTGCAAACAGTAATTACCCAAAACCTCAAAACTGGTACTTGCTTCACAGAAAAAGCCAGTGCTTGTTCTCCTCAATGGACCTCTTGCAGAAGCCAGAGTAATATCAAAAAAAGGAAACATGTAACAGAAGCAAGTGGTATTTCCTATTTTCAAAATGGTCTAACAGGAATGGAAAGCGGAGGGGTTCCTCGCTACACACACACTGCTCTAAGCTCACATTCACCCTAATGAATACCAAAGGGAAATTACAAGTTTCCTTAAAAATGTCTGTTGTTCCTGCAGAGCTCATGTTGCTTAGAGAGGTTTGCAAGGCTTTAGTTTTGCACTAGAGCTCTTGTGTTGATAAAGCATATTTCAACAGGAAAAAAACCCCATGCAATTCACAGAAGTCACCACAAACATCCCCTGGTACAGTAAAATAAAACAGCAATACCATACAAGAGCGCGGGGCCAAGGGCTGAAGAGAAGTAAGTATAACAGAAGTAAATTACTAGTATTTATTCTCACAGTAAGCAAATGAGTAAAAAAAAAAAAAAATAAAAAAAATCATTTTTCCCTA
>NW_009647595.1:2400980-2438337 GCF_000708025.1 Charadrius vociferus
CCTACATGCTAATTGTCATTCTTTAGTGAAACTGAGATAAACCATCTCTCCCAACAATCACCACTAACTGTATTTCAAAGGTAAACGTCTCTGAACAAGAGTATCTTTCAAGCTTAAATGTTCCTTTGCTATAAATGTCGTCTTACTTAGGGAGAAAATGAAAGAATTACATCATTTGTGAGATTTAATTAAAGAAAACAAACAAACAAAGCAACAGATGAATGTCAAAGCAACAGAGTAGCGGTGGTCTTCGCTTTAGTTTATGAACAACCACATTATATCATTGCTAAAGTCGGTGTTGAAGAAATAAGGTCTTAACTGAAAACTGTTTTAAATCCAGAGGAAATACCCTTTTGTAGCACATGTAAGAACATGAAGTTTATCATGGCAGGAAGCCCTGCCAAAAGCTTACAGAAAAATATTTCTGTGCTACCAGACAACCACAAGAGACAATTCTGAAGTTGCAAGAATAGGATGTTTCCCAGAGCTTTGTGCAGTTATTAGAATTTCCATCCTAACATTTTGGGGGGATTTTAAAGCATTTAAGATTTTTACTCTTCTAATTTAAACAGAATTTGGCACCTCGGATAACAAAATTTTGTCTATTAGTCACTAGAACTTTATCATCATTGTTAACAAGATTAATTTCAGTTTGCTACTTTCTCTTAGATGGATGCTACAAGAATGCAAGTTGCTAAAATTGTACCAGATTAATTTTTCTGAGGAGGTAGACCTGGATATTCATCTGTGTACATGGCTGAGATGCTTTCCAGCCCTTCCTGCTTCCCTGCAGCATTTGCAAAACTCGAAGAGAAAATAGGCACAAACCACTTTGGTAAAGAGAGGAAAATCTGTAATCCCAAGAGATGGCTTTGTATTAGTGCCACTAGTGGGTTCAGCCTCAATAGGGATTCTAAACAATACTTTATCTTTTACATCATCTGACTACACTAAGGCTAATGCTCCATACCATACACATTCTATAAAAGCTATCCAAGCCCTATCAGGCCATTCTCTACATACACACTTGACCAGGTAGTTGATGCTTGTAAATCACATGCGCTATATGGGGTTCACACCACCGTAAGTTATATGCTTGCAATGAGGCCAAGGGGCTTCCTTTGAGAATGAGGGCTGGCATTCAGCCTCAAACAGCCTCAGATTAGGGGAAAACTCCACATATTGTGACCATTACGACAGGATGACAAAAATCATATTTTCTCCTCCCAAGTAAAAGCCCACTGCTGGGTATTTAGCAATGTCACCTCCTTCCACATCTGCCTTATGCCAGCTTCCCTCAAAGTCAAAGCAAAAGATGATGGAACAGGTATTCCCAGGAACCAGCCCAGAGCAGCGGTGGTGGAGAAGGGATGTGACACACCCTGACTGGTGACGGCAGATGTTTTCGCCTCGCATCCGCCCCATGGCTCCAGAGCTGGACCAAGTGGCCTCAAGTGTGTGGTACCCCTGGTAGTTTATGACACCAACCAACCTACTCTCCCAGCTCTGCCCCTATGGCAAAACTTAACCAGTAATGACTACTGTGGGCATCTGTTTTATGGTCTCACTGCTGAGTACTAGGGCAGGGTACCTGAACTCCTGGCAGTCCTCTTCCTGGCAAACCTAAGCTCTTGAGAAGGGCTCTGCCAGAAGAGTAAGAGATGTGGCAGCACTTGGCTGCCCGCAAGTCCCTCTGAATGTCCCTGTCAAAGGAAATCAAAACACATTATAAAAACTGAACGTGTGGTTTATTATATTTAAGATGCTATTTGTCTATAGGGTTTAAATATGTCTGTTAACAGTAAATGAATGTAATTTTACATGTTCGGTATTTTGATACACAGTACAGGACTACAAGTGTGGTAAAGGAGCATGGGAAATTAATATTTCCTTGATGCACGTTTCAAATCCTGCAGCACCACTTAAAAGCTCTGAGTAAGGACTCAAGCTGCAGTATTACAAGCGCTACTAAATAAACCAAGAGACATACCTATGTTAAACATTAGAGAAACAAAACAAATGACACAAGGGTTTAATATTTAAGATTTGATACAGGATTAAAATACTAATATTTTTAATGTCCTGGTTTCAAATTAATAAATATAAAAACAATATAAAAATATACACCAGATGATAAAAGGATGCACTGAGTAAGGTTAGAAAGCTAAATTTCACTTTCAAACGTATGCAGGTATGTCTTTAGGGAGAGAATTTCTGTGTAGCTGCGACTGGTCTTTCGGAAGAAGTCCAAGCTTGTGAGCTGTTCGATGTCACGCACACGCGCAGTGTGCATCTTGAGAAGATCTTCAACCCACTTTGATTCATCCTCCAAGCTCTGAAATGTAAAAGGTTTAAAAAAGGTTTTATAACATGCCATGTCAAAAATCTGCTCTAAGAGCAAATGCAACTTTTCTAAACATTGGGTCTATTTGAAGAATCTCTATCCAAGAATGACTGAGGTAAACAAGTTCCAAGAAAATAGATTTGAAACTTAATGTGCAAGATGTTTTATTTCAGGACCCATTGTAGGATGGGGTTGAGACTACGACTGTAGTCATCTAGAAAAAGCTGGCCCCATATTGCATGTGTTTCAAAAGAACAGCCATATGCTTTTAGATTAATTGGTCACTACGTATTGTTTCATCTTACAGAAAGAGCTCCATATTAATCAGCTGTGTATTACCAAAGCCCAAACTCTACACTGTTTAGCTTTGAACCTTACCCCTATACATTGTTCTCATCTGACCAGCTCCTCATCTAACACAATATTCTTTTAATCTTTCCACTTTACTACTAGGAGACCATTATGATTCATTACACAGTTGGGACTATGGTTTATGTTGGTACCTGTAAAATCCTGTTATTAGAACATACATATTAATCACTGATGGAAAAAAAGCTTTCACTAAGCCTTTCCCAATACAAGGAAAAAAAAAATAAATCAGGAAGGTGATGCTGCTAGAGTGATCAGGGTCAGGTTGTGTGGGTGTAATCTCTCTTAGGTGACTGCTCCTGCTCCATGCCTCGTGCCAGTTCTGGCACTTGGCTGGAGCCATCCACAAACTAGTGTAACTCACTAGCACATCAGACAATCAGCCCTGAAAAACACTGCAGTTACTGGCCGTTTGAGTGCGTTAACCAGCCCAGCAACATGTCCCATGAGCATTGCAGCCAACCCTGGGGTTTGCACGGCAGGGAGCAGACGTGGGAAAAGGACAGAGCAAACAGGACTCTTCCCCTTTGCCCTCTCCGGCTGGTACATCTACACCGTGTCAGGAAGCAAGCTAGGATTGGAGGGTTGTGCCTCCAGGCACTTGGACTCCATGTGTGTGACTTGGAAATCTTGCTGATAAAAATCTATTTCTGGGCTTATTCCTGAAAATGAGCCCTTTTCTACCTGTCTCGGCAAGAGCCTCTCACCGATCAAGACTACGCTGCAGCAATGCCAGAAGCCTACCCAACACAGCCGATGTGCCACGGGCAGTGGGTCATCCTGCAAAGGCCGGGAGGGCGAGTGCGATCGTTTGCACAGAGGGGACACGAAGTACCAGCTATGTCATAGCCGGCTGCTCTAAAGCAAACGTCCGTGACCCAGTCAGCTCTCGTCTGCTTTCAAGCTTTTCAGCTCTAGAACCACTTTCCTCTCCATGTCACTGGCAACCTGAGCCCCCAAACCAAGTCTGGAGCATGAAAAGAGAGGTACAGCTTAAAAGGGAAAAGAAGGGAGCATGGCCCGCTTGCTCCCCCTCGCCTGCGATGCAGAGCTCCAGGAACACCTCCTGGCAGCATGAGGCTGCAGGAAGCCCCTTGCTCAGCCTTCAGCCCAGCTGTCAGGTTGCTAGTCTGCAAAATGGGCCTCAACAGGGTTATTACTGCAAATGCAATCACTACGACATTTCTGTTGTCTTCAAGCCTTCCTTCTGAGCAGGAAATCTGCATTTTACACAGCACAGAGGCAAGTCCCATTGCTAAGCAAAGCCCACTTTTTTGAATACAAGGAAGACTCCTACGAGTTTGCAAAAGTTCAGTAACATGAATAAATCACAGGACTGTGAGGTTGGTTTTAAACTGAGTCCAGCAAGACAGCATTTGCATGACCCCAGAAAATCAATCAACTGATCTAGGTTTTAGTTTTCCCATTTCACAACTGGCCCATGAAACCTCAGGTCCAGCAGCAAGGATTTTAAACACAGTGATCAGCTAACATGGTATTATATTACTGCAGAACAAGGAATTAAGTGAACGATAGTTTTATCCATCTGTGCTGGTTAGTCTCACCTCAATAGTACAGTGAGTCTTTGAAGGAGAAAATAACAATTGAAAACATGCAAGTAAATAGAAATAGGCAATCAATTAGGAGGCTAACCTAAAATCCACTGGAAAAGATACCAGATACTCTGGACAAAAGAATCTCTCTGGCTATCAGATTATTAGCTGGGAAGCTGAACATGATCAGAGTGTAGACAGGTAGGTGAGGAACTCACTTATTAAAAGAGAATTTAAAGGTTTTGCTGAAAGAGAAAAGAGTGGCCTGGAGGAAGTTTCTAGTAGGGTTCCTCCAGCTTTAGTCTAGGAAAGGATTTTGTGTAATGTTTTTGTACATGGATTTTGTGCCAAGGTCATTAGTGGGCTAGTTAAGAAGAAACCCAAACAATTGGGAGCTCCTACCAATGCTGAGGAAGACTGGAATAGCATACTGGAGGATGCAGATGTGGGAGTCCCTGGTATGGTATGAAATTGGGTTATCCACACTGACAGCAAACAATTTCTGCTAAGCTGGGAGCTTCTCAGGTGAAACAGCAGATAGAAGAGAAGGACCTGGGTGTACTGGTTGTGCATGATTGTGAGCCACCATTATAAAACAGCTATGGAAAAAGCAAATCCTAGATAGTATCAGAGGAGTTGTGTCCAGTGGAAAGAAAATAATTTTCATTTTGAGATCTCGGCTGGAGTATTTTATCTCATTCAAGTTCCAGAAAAAGAAATAAAAAATCAGACTGGAACAGATGCATAGGAAGGCAACTAAAATGCTCATCCTGTCTTACAAGAAGAGCAAAAAAGATCCTGGGTCTCCCATGAATAGAGAGAAGTATACGCCTTGAGAATCATCATAAATCATCACTAGGGTAAATCCCAAAGAAGCCCAGTGAAGGGCTATTTAAGCCATAGAAAAATGTTGACACAAGAATAAATGGGTATAACCTCACCATGAATAAACACAGTTTGGAAATGGAACAAATTCAAATGAGAAGAGTAGTGGTGTTCTCCAACGGCCGTGTGAAGAGAGAGAAAGTGTGTGCAACAAGAGCAGAGCGGAGGGAAAGTTAATATTTCTTCAGATCTTAAAAGAAATTGTGGAGATGTTAAGGAAAAATTCCTATATTATCCCAGGCATTTCATCCTTGAAGTATGTGATCTTTTACGCAATCACTTCTTTGAATAAATAAGATGGAACACGATGTGCAAAAGTAAGACTGACACTGTATTTGGCAAAATTTTGCCTAACTGCATTTTCATTCAAGAGCAACATCTAAATATTTTTGGAGTGGTTCTTTGCCACGTAAAAAGCATAGATCAATATCTGCTAATGACCTTGTAGTAGCGCTGAAGTTCATCCCAAAACTGTAAATATATACACTATAAGTAGCATGACCTACAGAGAAAAGAAGTCTGGGTTGGAATATTAAAAATCAAAGAGTAAAAGGCCATTATTCTAATAGTTCATAAAAAAAGATTTCAGCAGTTTAAGAGGACCATGACATTTAATATAGGGAGGAAAAAAATTGACTTTGTCATAAAATTACATATGGGCAGAGATACAAGGACAGAGGCACTAATAACTGCCAGATTAGTAACTACCAGATCACCAACTGGATCTTGATTCAGAGGAAAGCAGTCCAGAGAAAAACCACGATGAAATATATATACGTAGGACTTTCCGAGACTTCTGGTGGAAGACATCTCTGCCCAAAGCAGTTAAGAGACTAAGCAGGGGGAAGCCAGACCTGCTCAAGCAAGAGGGATACTGCTCCAAAAGCATGATTTTAAAAAGAGGGACCTGAAAGCAGGCGATGTTTGATGAATGAGAAAGAGACAGTGTTCCAGGTGAATCGTATACAGAGTTGGAATGACTATTTCTGCCTGTAGCTGGAATAGGAGTCTCAACTTTTTGTGCCAATACAAAATTCATAACATTAATGCGTTCATTCAGGAAACGGTCTCCTGGCAGCCTATAGTGAAGCGTCTGTGTGCAGGAATCCGCACAGCTGTGTAATGGGAGAACAAGTTCAGGCGGAAGGACAAGTCTAAATACAGCTGCCTGGGAGGACTGCTGTCCTTGCAGAGCACTGGAGTCCGTGGGGACCTGACCGCTCTCCTGACGCAGGATCATCTGCCCAGTGCTCGTGTTACTTTCTGTATGCAGCACTGATCAGACTGAAGCCTTTGTACGTCACCAAGATTCTTACACTATAGGATCTTGTACCCTAAAGAAAGATAGGAAACCAACCAGGAGGGTGTCTGGTCATCTCTGGTAATGAGAATCCAAACTTTTCCCTTGAATCAAGACATGTTCTGGAAACAGCAAGAGCTGGCACTCTACCCTCAGCAGGTTTTAGCATATAGTTTTAATACTGTGTGGGTTGGATGTAATCATGCTGTCTGATGCACTCAGACTGCCATAACAGACAGACTATATTGTACCTGCATATGGAAACAGACCTCAGTAAAAACAGCAGGCTGGCTGCCAGCACAGTACATCTATGCACGCAGCCTCCCCCCAGTCTGCTCTGAGGTTACACTGACAGTGGCTGCCAAAACACAGAAGCCCACAGGTTGTTTACTGCCAACCTGCTGTATGTCAGCTCTTCCAGACAACTTTAGATGCAGTAACAATTCCATATCTTCTTTAATATCACGGAGGAGTGCTTTGTCTAATGAGTTGAACATGACGCGTGATAGACTCCTACCCTGTCCTTTCATTCGAGACATCAGTGAGCACAAATATCTAACTGTAAGGGGGTTTCACATGTCCCAGGGACATATTTACCATGGGACTACAGACTGCAGCAGAACTTACATTGCAGCTCTCGTCATTGTCAGGCCGGTGGGGAAGGATGTACGAGAGAACGGAGAGTGGTCCATCACACTTGTCGGCTGGCTGAGTGAAATCTAAGCAGCTGGTTATGATGGCATAGTAATGAGTAGGAACGGGGATGGCACTGCCTTCCACAAACCTGAGGGAATAAAGCAAACATTTATCCACAAAGGATAAACCTCTTTGGAAGAAGGTTACACAAACAGCATGGTCTTTACTCCCCTACATGTGAGGACGCACGTATGTTGTTGAGATGTGTTTGACTGCTAGACACTGTCTGAAAATGAGCATTCAATCAGCTCATGTTTTGATAGTGTGTTTTAGAAATACCACACAGCAGTGCTGAAAGGCTTCTTCAGTTCAGGGACACAGAGAGAGAGCATTACTGAATTAACAAAAGGCTTGAGTATCTAACTCAATAGCACTGCTATGGTTTGCTCTGGTATGCAGTTGTCAACTCTTAAGTTCTGGAGAATTTTAGAGAAAATAGGTGATTTGGACGATAATTCAGCTTCATCTCAAGGATGAACGAACACTTAATTTCAAAGTCAAGGTGAGCAGTTACCTGCTGAATTGCCATTTCCTTATTTTACCACTGTCCTCTCTACAGGGCATTCAGTCCTGAGGAACAATAGTTTTAGAAAGAGCTAGAAAATTACATCTCCTCCAAAAAATCGAATAAAGTGCAGATAATAAATTGTTTAAGATAAAGCCACCATTAAGGGAAGCAACAGCAAACCAATTTAAAGGCAAACTCTTACTGTTTTATTTTGTCAGGTGTGTCATGTAAACCATCATAGTCATAGTCAAAGATTGGCCCACTTATAACATTGACTCCATTTCGTTCAGTGGCATATCTCTTCACCAAAACCCTTTGGAAATAATTCCATACCTCTGTGAGGGAAAAAAAAAAAAAAACCACACCAAAAAATAAAACACACCAAAATTTGGATAAGACAAAACAAGTCAAGATTACAAACATATTTTTTTTCCTGAAAATAAAAATCCAGTAGACATCATTCACACAATGGCAGGGGAAATCAAAGGCTAAGCATTACAGATTTACTGCGGCTTCATTCAGTTTGGTCAATAAAGTCTATTCAGACTTCTTTGTTCTCTGTTGATTTTTTCCCCAACCAGTGATAAAGGAAATGCACGGTACCACTGCCAGGCTGGCATTGCCATAGACACTGCACAGAGAGCCTGCTGTTCCTTCACCAAGTAGTAGAAACAGCTATTCACACGTTTTTGATGTGCCTGTAAACAATTCCTTTGTCTTTCTTATCTAATCGCAGGGAATGGTTCTGGGGTTTTTTGTTTTGTTTTGTTTTTTAATTCTAGAAAGGAAACAGCACCACGATAAAAAGAAAAATGCAAATGTGTTAAAAGAAAGGGAAGTACAAAGGTCATATTCTTCCAGTTAAATTCTTCTTGGATACAAAATATCTGACTTTTAAAATTAGGTACGTCAAGGATGACCAAATCATGGCGTGGCATCTCATTACAGCAACTTTTGGGAAGAGCATGATACTCTTTCTCCTACCACACCCGCGTCACCCTTAACAAGTTAAGAAACACACTGGAATCTCCAGTTACATCATTCTTTTCTTTGGTTGTAGTTTTTTTTACCTTTTTATTTTAACACTAACAGAAGTGTGTGTAAACAGAGCATCTCAAACTTGTAAAAGTTTAACTTTTGTCTTGCCAGCTCAGACCGTTAAGTCCACGGTTCCCCAGTGCTGACAGCAACGACAGCCTCAGCAAGTGCCCCAGGTATGCCTTGTCCTGAGCCTGCTCAGTGCCACGTGAACTCCCCCCTCGGGCTGATGCAGAGGGCCCCACCAGCAATGGTCTAACAAGAACCTCAGCTGCAGTAACCACTTTGCAATAGCACTCCTCCAGCTGCTCGCTCCTCCAGTGCATCAGCCTTAACAACAAAAATAGCCCCAAAAGGAAAGCTCCCCCTCCTCTGCACCACCCCTGGTTTTCCAGCTGAATCAGTTCCCCACTTGGGCTCCCCAGCAGCCATGCAAACAGCAACGCCACTGCAGTGGGGGGCCGGCCCGGGGGCATCGTCTGGACACTCCAGGAAAGCGGGAGCTGCTTAAGCCGGACTCACTACAGAAAAGATGGATACAGAATTATTGCCTGGGAGAATTGGATGGGACAGTGAGTTAAAAAAACAAAGCAGAGGAGGGGACCTCTCCAGGCAACACTGCCACCAAAGCCAGCATAGCATAAAGCTGTCGCTTGCTATTTTCCCTGTTGTGGAAAAAGCTCTGTATAAATAGTTTATAATCAGCTCTCTACACTGCAACGCGCCCACTTCGTAACTCCCCAGGAATGATATTATCTCCAGCATTTGTTCTCAGGGAATCCTTCACCCACTTGTGCTGAAGACGAAGGCCACTAGACAAAATGAGCTGCTGGTGGTGGGTTGTTCTCCTGTGATTAGCAGCTCAGCTAATTCGCTTAGACTAACATTAGCATAAAGAGCATTTTTATGAAGTGATTTGAGAGTGGGAAATCCCCAATAATTTTGCACTCTGTAATCAGTTAAGTGCCTTTGCTCAAATTTCCAGCAAACATCACCACTTGTTCCTACTCCGAGGTTTTTCAGTTAAAAACACTCTTTTCTGGTTAAAAAGAAAAAGCCTCCCATAGGCTTTGATGTTTATCCAAACCTCTCTGGCCTAAAATCTGAATTGGAAATCTCACAAGAACAGGCTCTTGAGATTCTTCCAAGGCTCCTCAATTCCTGCCAAGCCAAAAATGCCACCAGAATAGTCTGATGGTTTTCCTACCTCTTGGCAAAACTAGAGAGAAAAGGGATGTGCAGACAAAAGAAAAGTTAATACTATATCCCTGCAGCACTGAATGTTTCAGCCAGGTTTAAGTCATTCCTCATTTTCCATAAATTGGTTTCCTCTTCCTTTTTCTTTATAGGTAATAAATATGTTTGGACTCACTCTTAAGGGTATGAATAGAAAATAAAAAAATAATCACTTGTCCCTGAACTACAACAACATGCTAAGCGCACACTCCCAGGCTTGTGTTGAGAAGTAAAAGCATGTTTCCTAAGTACCTTCTGCACTAACTTGGGCTACAGACAAGAAAATCTGAACTATCTTGCATAAACTGAATTACTGTGGTATCAAGCAAAATTGCTGCACTACAGCACATCTGTGCTCTTATCTTAGCCCATCACCAAGGAAAATGAACCTTTCTTAAAGATTAAGCCTTTCTTGTGGCATTTTGCCTGCCCATACCTAGAACTATACAGGTGCCCGTGTGTATTATCTGCTGGCTATGGGTAACTGAACTTTATGTTCTAAACTTCCCTCATCAAATCATTCTATAGTCCAACACACATATCGTTAAAAAAGTGTTGGGAAAGAGAATAAAGCCATGGAAAGGGTACTTACTTTTGAAAGCAGGATACATTGGAATGATATTTGTTATTAGAAAAGCATCATATTTTGCTTCTGCAGAAGAACTTAATTCTGAAAACAATAAACCAGAAGAATATTAATAACATGAAATATCAGAAACTAAATGAACATAAAAATGTTTTAAAAAACGGCTTCAGACAGTAATCAAAAGGAATACTGTCATCTAAACAGCAATTTCAATCCTATATTCACAAGTGCACATTATATGCATAACATCCTTACTTTAATGTGACAGCTGGACATGGAAGGCAAGGATTTTATCTTTGCTTTAACTGTCAACCATTTCAAAATATTTTTATAGTTCATCTATTTTTGCGCTGTCAAAAGTCAGAAAGCTTCTCGGAAGGCTTTTACAAAACAGACACACAATTTCCAGAGAGCAAACTGCAGGATTTTCTTCTAGTTCTGAGCAAGCCTCTGCACCAATAATTCCATACCAGAAATCCACCATAAAACTTTTCAGCCACTGAGTGTGGAAGGCAGAGAAATGAAGTTCACAGCTGTGAGGCAGTTGTGTCCCTTAGATATTTACTAATCCTAGATCATTGCTCCAAGACTGAACCAATGTTACTGCACCAGGAGAATCCAGGACACTCATTTACACAGGTACTAGCACTGTTTCTATAGGATGGCAAAATTTTTCATAGTATGCAACAGCCTAAATGGATTTATAAATTAAATACATGTTTACCTTTCTGCTGTTGGAATTAAAAACTCTGACTAGATTCCCTGTTCATATAAGCTGGATCTATCCACTGACTTTAAAGGACCAGCTTTTGAAGATTGTCTTCTAGCTTGTACTCCTACTCTGTACAAATCTGTGTTCACCTTAGTTGTTATTAACTAAACTGGGACACTTCACTCTTTTGGTGCGTGAAGGTGGGCACCAGTTTGGAACATCTCTCATGGAGCTGACAGACCACAGCCATGATGGTGACTTTTGGCATTAGGCCCTTGGTCCTCAGCAAGAATAATGTATCCATCCCATTTAGCCCCTTATATGACACCAGTGCAGATGCAGCTCCTCTGAGAAGACATCACGGAGGAAAAATCAGCTCAGAGCAGCAGAAATTAAACCATTCCTACCTATATTCTTTCCCAACAATCTCAAAAAAACCCCTTAGTTTGTTTATATTTGGTGGGAAGATTTTTTTTACACCTAAGATTTTTCATAACAAAAAAGAGGATCACAAAACCTCTAGGTATTAAAAAGCTATCTGAACTTACGCGGAGGGAAAAGGAAGCCATACGAGAGCTGTTTGTCGCCTCTGTAGGCTGCGCAGCTCTGACTGTTTCCTGGAGAAATCCGGAGGTCGGGTCTCACACAGCTGGCCAGATGCTCAGGGACACCTGATACCTCTGCCTGCATTGAGGAACATACACAGAAATGACCAGAAAGGTAATTCCAGCATTTGTAGCCAAAAGGAAACAATTTTATATAGTCGACAGATTAGATGGAAGGCCTTGTGTGGAGTAAAATAAACCACCCAGCTCTAAAATCAAGTCCTGTATCTGCTGCAGAGCCCCTCCTTCAGGTAACAGAAGTCACCATGGGAAATAATTCAAGTGAAACCGCTGATTATGCTGTCATAATAAACCAAACACCCAATGAGCAAAATTTAGAAAGAAAATTAAAATGGGAACAGAAAAGCTCTTTCCTCCTTAAGGAAAAAAAGGGATTTTGGCATTGCTTTCAATGGTATTTGACATAATTACTGGTGGGAAACTCTACTTGGCCAAGAGGAAATTTAGGAATAAAGGAATAATGATACCAAACAGATTTCCCCAGGATTTTTAAGTACTTTCCAAGAGCAAAGACAAAACTGACCTGTTTGGAAATAGTGTAGGATGTCCAGAGAGGCATTAGGAATGTTTCACTGTAGCCACTTTCAAAGTCATGGTGATGCAAGATATTGTACTTTGTGCGGTACAGCACTGCGGGGCGCCCATATAGTAGATGCTTCTCTACAGATCAGAAGAAATTATATTTACATTTATTACTGAAAGCCTTAAAGATGAAAAAAAAAGGTGGGTGGGGGGGTTGGCTTTCCAACACATGCTGATTTTACAGTGATCCTTAATAGGATACTGACTCTGAATAACTGCTAAGGAAATCCTGTAACAGAGAGAGCAGCAGTTCTTCGATACTTTTGGTTGTGAATCCCGTTCCTGGCTCACAACCCACTTTGAGGTTAGAAGTCCCTTCTACACTTGAAAGCTTTTTGGGGTCATAGCATGGGGAGAGGGCGTTTCCCCAAGCACAGGAGACTCCACAAGGATCTTTGTATCCACCTTTCAGTCACACGTGAGGTGATAAGCATTTTTTTTTGTAGCTTTAAATCAGCCCCTATCCTATCACTCCAGCCACTCTTCTCCAGACTTTCTGTCCTTCCCATGTTTTTTGTAAAGTCCCTTGCTAAAGAGAGGCACAAGTGCTCTCTCACTAAAAGAGTACTTTTTCCACTTGGCTGATACAGATGATGTTCTGAAGTCTGATGTGCTATTTTCTGTCAGTAATATCAAAGAAAAGAAAGAAACAAACCGACCCTTTTCCTAACTTTGGCTACAAAAGGTATCTCCAACTCTGTGAAACTCGCTTTTCTTCTGTCTGGGTGACATATTATGGTTAAATGTCATTAGATACCTCTGACAGGTTTGCTTATAAAAAGACAAAAACATCACTGAAAGAGATAAAAGAAAAATAAATTTCCTGGCTAATCTTCCATTGTGCTGCACGGTTCATTGATTTTGATAACCATTTGGCAAACAGGCTTGGCTCACTTTTGGAAATCAAAATATAGAAACAAGGAAAGCAGCCTAACACTGCTCACAGTCAGGCTTTTAACCCAAAAGAAAAAGGCGTGTTTTATTAGTGTTTGAGTCCAAACAGAGGATATTTTTATAGGACACAAGAAAGAAAAGTAGGAAAATCCTTGTCTAAGGACAAAGATGACAAACGTGCTTTATTAAAGAGAAGCTGAAGGATTATTTTTCTTCTGCATGTGAATAACAACATTGGCTAAATATACATGGTACACCATGAGGGAGAAGGGAATCACCAACTAAATGCAGGAAAATCCATAAACAGGTGCTACAGCCTGTCATAAAATACAACAAAATAACTTGCACATCGCAGAACTGCTTGTTGTTTAATTAAGGGGCACTTCATTCCACTTAACAGACGATTACAAGCAAGCAAGTGAAATTGGTTTAAATGCTTGTATCTTTAAATACATCAAAAATACTATTTTTATACTAATGAAGTGAAGAAGCATCAAAACCTTAAACCAAAATAAAGACATTGAGATATCTAGGAGTACAATGGTGAGGGTGTTTTTTCCTGATGCCAGAAACTGCCACAGCAGGGACTAGCTCTTCATTAATTGGAAAAATCTGTTTAACAAGATGAAAGCTGCAGAAAGGCCATTTAACTCAAAGAAAAGGAATAATTTCACCTCTAGCAACCAAAGCATAGGCTGCTTTGCCTGTTCACAACAGAAAAACTGAAGAAGTAGCTTCACGAGGGAATTAAAAAAAAAAAATATCTCCTTAGTCATCTGAGCAATATGATTTGAAGTATCTCCAAAGTCCAGCACTCAACACATCAGAATTTGCTAATTTGGCAATTGTTATGGTGAGGGAAAAACTGCAAATGGTCTGCCGAACCAAGCTCACAGCTGCGAGAAGGAAAGCTGTGCTTTGCTGTGCCTTTCAGTCAGTATTGCTGCTCAGAAAAGCGGTTCCCATCCCCTCCCCTCTGGTCCTATTGCTACGTTTTAACCTGGAGCACAGCCCTGCCGCAGCTGAGAGTGCAGCCACACAATGTCAGCGCTGGAATGCAGCAGGGAGGGTGCAGGAATGAGCGTCCAGGAGAGCAGCGGATGCTTTCTCCTGGGAGTAACATTGACTCGAATGCTGATGAGGGACAGAATCGCGCTGAGCATCCCTGAACCAGCAGAGCGTTTCTGCACTTGTTTCAGTGGATAACCCGCAGCCTAAAACTCAAGCATTAATGACCCAGACAGGGATTGTCAAAGCAGCTGTACGATCCTGTCTAACGCTGACTTTGTGAAACCTAAGCCTGAAGAGTACAGGTAAAACACAGTGTGCAGATGGGGTCTATGTTTTTTACCCCATCTGTCGTTTGCGGTTGAGTGGAACACTGCCTCGTGCTCCCTCTCCTTTCCTCATCTCTCCACTTCCACAGTGGAGATCAAGCCTCCTAACAGTGATGGAAAAGAAGAGCTAAAACTCCTGTCACTTTGAGCAATACTTTAGTCCTGGTTACAGCAAAAGATAGTGTGCACTTCCTCACATGAGCAGCAGTTACTCTTGCTCATGTATCTATCTCATGTATGTTTATGTGCTATTTTGACAGTTACTTGAAAAGACGGTTTACTACACATTAACTAAACCAAAGCAGCAGTTTGGCTGGTATCAATGATGCAAACTTTTTATTTATTTTTTTTTTTTTAAATTAACCAAAGTACCAGGGTCTTACCTTCTGTTCCCTTGACATGAAAGCGCTTGTTGAGTTCATCCAACTTGTTCTTCTCAAGAAGAGAAAAAAGGAACAAGATTAGGATCGCTGGAGCATTCTGACATCTCGTTTTACTAGGCATCTAGCAAAACAAAACTACTGCTATAAAACACTGACCATTTTTTTGGTTCCTGTTTTATAAAAAGCCATAATTGTTCCAAAAGGGTACAAATACTTCACAGGAAGGATCTGGGAAATTCTTACAGATCAAACCCTCTCAAAATAGATAAAATGGCTACAACTTCACTAGGCAACTACTGCTAAGAGAGGAAGCATCAGCAGATCCTAAACACCTACCTTATCATCACATGTACATCCTATGTCAAAATCTGATGCAGAAGGTAGAGCAACAGGATAGAGTGGTTTAGCAACTTCATCTGGCACCGTCGGTTTATAAACATTGGCTCTCAGCAGGTGATTTAAACTTCCATGGGTGCCATTATTGGGAGCAGGCTTTAATCCCAGCAGATCTATGAAAACACCAAAGACAAATTAATGATGGTTAGATTGCAAACGTGTATGCAGCAGCATGTCTACTGAGTTAAGATATTTATTTTCAATACTGTTTACACCCATGACATGTTAATGAATGCTTTTAATGTAATAAAAAGGCTAACTTTTTTTCCAAATCATAAAATTGCAAATGCTGTCTGAATACTATGGTGATCTTTATGACTCCTACAGCTTCCAGTGCAAACCCACAGTACATATGTTGCCTTTACACCACCCACCCAGAACGTGGTGTTATTAGTCACCTGCTTTAGAGATAAGGGATAATTACCTTTTTGGTATTTCATGTTTGAAAAAAAGAAACTAAATAAGTGAATTACACCTTCAGCTAAAAAGTTTTTTTACCCTGGAAAATCAGTATTAAAGAAAATATCATAATGAATACCTATATACCTCATCAGATTCTGCTTCATGGCTACAGTAGGAGTGTAGAAAACATAATCGTGCCAGGAGACGTCATAGAAAACTAAGTCATGCCTCTGAGTTACTCCATAAGACATGCAGGTGCAGAAGCAGCCTCTGAACAGAAATCTCCTTCCTAGGCTCCGAGCTGTGGACACCACGTGCTGTAGTGGTGTGCATTCGATCTCTGCCAAGCTGCACACACCAAAACTATGGTAACCCCCCTTTATTGGCCAGTATAGCCAACTGAGGCTCCTGAGAAGTGCCTTCAGCCCTCCTGGCCAAAAGGCAAGTGCTTGGGAAAGGGGTAATGGGGAAGGGGCAGTGGGAGGAAGTCAGCTCATGAGCTACCAGGTGCCTAAATGAAGTCCTTTTAGCTAAAGCAGCATGTTTCTCTTGCAATTTCTCAAGCAGGTAACTTACCACACATGACGTTGTAAAGTTCAATATTTTCAAAAGGAGGTACTTTGGTCTTGTATTTGAATGTAGGACCATAACCTATAAAGACAGTCTTAAAAAAAAAAAAAAAAAGAAAGGAGAGAAAAAACCAAAAGAAGAACATTTAAAGACAGGGTTTTTTTTTCAGTGAATACTTATATTTTAGACACCTCCAATTTCTTCTGCCTTCAGTAATCCCCTCACAAAGGTTACTGCATTGCTCATACCTGCATGCTGTTTATCTTGTTGTCATAGCCATGGTCTCCATGGAAGAAACATTTTCCCGTTGGTTTCTTGTAAACATCCACAGCTTTCCTAAATTGAAAAATTGTTAGAAAGTTTCCTCGAAGGTGTAGGTATGGTGGCTGACCCGACAGCACACTTCAGGGGTAGGAAGAATAAGGTGACACGGCAGAGCATTGCTCGTCTTTCTTGAATAGCAGTAGTGGGGACTGCAGGCTCATCCAACAACCCCAGGGTTTCTCCCTCTGCTCCCACTATAAGAGGATACAAACCTAAGACCCAACTCTTACTCATAGATTACAACCTTAGCATCTATTTACTTATTTTCTCAGGCTTTCTCATTCATTTCCTACAGACTGGTGGTATTTTGGACCATACTATTCCAATCCTCAAAAGGCCAACACAGGTTTCTAAGAAAGCACTTTTGTGATGTTACAATGCTGCAAATGTCATACGATGCTATAAAGTCCTTTCACCTGTTTGCCTTCCACCCAATAATCAGAAATTGGGAACAGAAACAAAGCTGGAGGGAAAAGAGAAATACTGTAATGAAGATAAATAGCTGAGAAAATAAGTGCTGTATCATAGGAATGCTGATTATCAGGTTGTTACTGAGTATTTTTTTACAAAATATGTGGAAAAATAAGTATTGTGTCATAGGAATTATGATTACCAGTTTGTTCCAGAGTACTTTTTTACAGTTTTATGAGGGCCATGTGCAGGCAATACATGCAGTGGGCACGATTATCCTACAAGTTAATTTCTTCATCTGCAATAAAATGATGCTCAGCCAAAGTTTGATTTTGGCCTTGTAAATAACTAGAGTTATAGAAATCAGGTTTGTAGCTACCATTTTCCTGGCTGTGAATATACAATGAATTAGTTATGTTAACAAATTAATTATTGGTGAATGAGATTTCATAGAATTTAATATTAAATAAGCCAAAGAAAGTCTGATGTAATTAATATGAAATTACTAAATGTAAACAAACCTGGGCCATCCCATCAGTTCCAGTAAAGTTCTTAAAACTAAAACATTTATAGGCCTCAAAATCAGGAGTGTGATTCTTTGAAATGTACGTGATCCCTAGCCACAGAAACTGCATGGGGCAACTGGCCAGCCAGCTAGCGGAGTTATGCAAGAAAGCAATTGGGGTTTCTCATTCACTGCTTCAGCAGAGTGATCCTTGCATAATTCACAGAAAGATAAGCACAGATGTCAAAAGGCACTTACAACACACCGTGTGTTTGCCTGGCAGCTATATGGGCAAAAAACCCTACCGTAATTTAAAGCTCATAACAGACTACCATGAGCCAAAAGCTGTGTCATCTTCCAAGAACCACTGAGTCAACTTTATGCATAAAGACCCAGCTGTTCCCATACTGTAATGTACAACATGTGTCAAAAGATCAAAGCAAGAAAAAGAATATATATTAAACCAGAAAGGGGTGCACAATTCATAAGGAAAATCTACTCCTCTTCTGTTCACTCTATACATATATGTGCCAACTTGTTTTTCCTCACTCAATTATTAGCTAAGAATATTAAAAATTGCCCATTTTTTATAATTGGAAATTCAGAGCCATATGGGAAAAACCAACCCAAACCAGGGTTTCCTTTGAGCTAAAGCATCCTGGTTTTCTGTGGATTCGTTTTTCAACATAATGCGCTGCCAGCACTTTGATGGCCACCCTGTCATACCCTTCCACATGATCTCAGGCATTCACCCACCCTGCCAGAGTCTCCATTTTCTTGCCATTCACCCATTGCATCCACTCAGCCTCTTGTTCCCTAACATCCCCATGTCACATACGCCTTCCCTTTCCTCCCATATTCCCCGTGTCTTGGTTGGAATAAGCTTGTACCTCGTTAATAAAAGCTTATCAGCTCTTATACTTGAGTTAATCAGTGAAAAAACACACAGCTGCTTGAGGAAACCAATCTGGGTTTCTGCCCTCTGTCCAGCTGCTGATTTGTCCAAACTTCAAAACAATTTTGTGTTCTGATACACGTCCCCCTGCACCAAATGTGACTGAACCTCACCAAGAGCTCAAAACTCTTCTTGCCCATGGGGTACAAGAGTGGGATGCTGACAGACAGGGCACCCCCAGGTTTCTCGTTTCCTCAGGAAAAAACAAAGGCTGAAAATCAGGATGGAACCAAAAGCAAGAGTTTACCTTGCCACATGCCATTTGCGATCTACCAGTAAATGAACATCCTCGATTCTTCGGTTGTAAGCATAGTGCAAGCGTTTAGGCAGGTGCTGTTTCAAGTAAGGCTTGAAGTGCTGGTCTGGCTTTCTACACTGAAAAATAAATGGTTACAAATGACACTGCCGTCAGTTAGCTTAGACAAGCATCAAACCTTGAGCTACAGAAATCAAGCTGTTAAGGTCATTATTGATGATGCCTTGAAAACAATGTATACGTTTAGAATAATTGGTCCAGCCCTTTCTGTGCAGTATTTACGTAAGACCAGAGCCCAGGGAGTCATTCAAAGATGTATTTGGAAAGCTTCATTCTCATGACAGTCTTTTTGAAAGCATCATGCAAAACATCACACTTACTTAGCTCACAGATGAAGAATTTTATTCTAATTGGACCAAAGCATAAGTTTCAGAGGAAAGCTGAATACTCAAAGTACATCTCGTTTGCAGATATATTTAAAGCTGTCTGGTTACAAAATTTGATTTTTTTTTTTAATCAGCTTTTATTTTAAACACTTTTTTTCCACTAAAAACAAGGTTACAGCTGAAGGTCATCAAATGAAATTTTTCAGCGTCTTCAAAGTGCTAGTAAAATATTTACCCTAAACGATTACTTTCCATTTCTGAAGGAACGAATAAATAGACTCAATTCAGGGAGTAGAGACGATCAAGGAGATTCTGGCTCTGCACTCCCCAAAAAGGTTATAAAACCTACTACAGCAGCAAACAGTGGAATTTATGACAAACATTAATCTGTACTCATGAAGGGCACCATTTAACACTCTTTATTCATGTTAATGGTTGGTTTTCCTGCCTAGAGAGTGAGGAGAAAATGATGAATAACACCCCAAACTCAGATGTGAAGTGAGCAGTGCAGTATGGACAGAGATACTTCCCAGTTCTAAATACTTACTGTAAGGTTGGCAACAATCACTTTAGGGTCATCTGTTAAGCAAAGAAAAAAAAGACAAAAATATAGAAGATGAACAACTTGCACAAGAAAACACAAGGTAATAATGTAGTTTTACAGAAGCATTCCTCTTAAAAGCTGGCTCATCATTACTAAATGTACACTGTACATATCAGATGAAATATCCTGAATATGAACTAAAGTTTAACTGTGTAGCCTTTACTTAGTGATATTTTAGTTGCTTAGGTAATGTTGCTCACTCTTTTACGATTTTGGCCTTAGCTTAATATTTATTCTCTTTTCTGAAAACATATAATTTCAAGTCTTTTGACTGCTTTCCTCTAAAATAAAAATTCATCCCCAAACTCAGACTTCCCTTGAAAAATTTTGAAAGCACATTTGAATGCAACAACGCACTTCCTTAGAAGCAGTAAGAAAAATATGTAACATTTTTTGTGTCTTTTAACATTTCTTATATTTCATAGGCTACTACAGAGTAAGTGAAAAGCCACAGTAAAACATTCTGGATATGCCTTTGGACTACTCAAGGGACACGCAAGATGCAAGAAAGTACAAAACCAGCAGCAGTCCACACTAACTCTGTCTTCTTGCAGAGTGTGTGTGTGGGGGAAGCATTTTTCAGTCCTGAGAGAAAAAACAGGCTAAGAGAAAATCTTAGGAATTAAAAATCTCTTGTTTAACTAATATTGTTTTGGTTGCTTAAGGCACAATATTGCTGAGCTTGAAACAAGCTCTACTGAATCTCAAAACACAAGCTACAGGCACACCCATTGCAGTGTTATCAATAGGAAAATAGAGGAGGAATTAAAAAGCTGGTAATTTGCATTTAAGGGGGCAAACCCCAGTTCTAAAACTAAGGAATATGCTTCTTTGTTTTATGTTCAAACTGCTGATTTATAAGCAATCACAAATATTCAAACTAGGAAGCTGTGGACAGAGGCCAAAGGAGGAAAATGGTATTGCGGGAAAACCACTAGTATGACTCAGAGGTCAGTCAGACAAGCTGGTCTTTTTAGAAGATATTGCCATCCATCCTCCAAAGAAAGCTAATTTTTCTCAGCAAATTGGGAATTCAAAGATTGAAAGATCTTTAAAAAAATCTTCTCAGAAGAACCGAAATGTAAGTTTTCAGTAGAACATGAAGTGCAGGAATTCAGCCTTTAGGCAGTCTAGTAAGTTGTATCAATGTATGTGCTACTTTCAACAGATCTTTGCACACTCATCCCATATTCCTACAGCATAAATACCCAGGTAAATTAGTTTATAGTAAAATAAATACATACATAAAACAGTATCTAAGAAAGTTTTACCACATTCTTATGATTTCTCCTGCTACTCTAGAAATCTTCAATCTTCAAAGCCCAATTTTTTGTGAAATCTGCCCTCAGCTGAAGTATACCCCAAGTGTTATGAGGGGTCAGTTTTCTGTCCCAACCATCTGATCTTCCCCTCAGCAAAAAGTTATCATCCTGGTAGCACGTGTTGCAAAAAACATAGGTACTTATGGTCTGAGTTTCACAGTTTGCAGGGTAGCTTAAATTGCTGGCAAAGCCAGGATAGCCCTGGTACGCTGAACCAGAGCAGCTGTGGTGCTGGCACAAACCCCGTCCTGGTACTGCTGCCCTGGAAGCAGTAGTCCTCAGCGGAGCAGTAGAGACCAGCTGGGTCTGTAATGCTTTAAATCCCAGGGTTAGCTTCACCAGAAGACTCCTGCCCGAGCCCTGTGTGCTCTCATCAAAGATCAGCTAATCTCAAACACTGTCAGGATGAATTTCTAACAGCACGGTACAAAAAAAGCAGCAAGTTTTACTGTCAACATTGGCCCTGAATGCACACTCTGCAGCTCCCTTATATCCTTCAACTTCCCCAGCCTGCTGCTGTTTAGCAACCCTCTTCTCATCTGTGCCAAAAGTTTGAAGCAGCCACTGAATTCAAAATTAACAGTTAACTTTTTTTCCATTAGCTCAGAAAAGGTACCAGATGCTTTTTTTTTTCTTATATACAATCCATGCAGTGCTGAGCTCCCTCAAGTCTCAATTTCATTGACAGAGGGGAGAAGTGAGTGAATAAACTCATGACATGTATGTGCAACTAGCTTCAAGAGTTCCTACTTCTTGCCATAAAAGGGTGGGTTTCAACACAGAACATTTCATCCCTCCACTTCACACAGCTCTGCCATTATGAGATCTGTCAGCTCCAGACTGGGAAAGGAGCGAGCAGCTGGTCTTTAGTGGGCTTCCCTCTGAATGTCCCGCCAACACAGTGTGTACTAACACCCTTCGTACAATGTCAGCCCAACGAAGGGACAGAGTCTAGTGCTCAGGACATAAGGGGTACAATTAAATTAACTTACATTTTAGGTTATTGCTAGACCTAGGGCGAATTCGCCCTAAAGATCCAGGCAGCAAAATGATATCTTCCACATTAGTCAGATAGTTGCTTAAAAATTCAGTTCTTTCACAAGTAGTGTCTTCCATCCCTGCAGAAGGAAAATGCAAATTTAATCCAGCTTGAAAATAAACATATTTTCCAAAACAGCACAGAAAGAGACACCAAACAGCTTATGTATTCTTTTCTTTGTATGACGAATCTTATTCTTGTTCTTTCCAACATCAGACGCTAGCAAGAGGCGAACTAGGAGTGATTTTAGCATTGCCTGCACAAGAGAAATGACAGTCTCAGCCTCATAGAAGCAGTCACCACATATGCCATGTGCGCACTGACACATCTCCAAACTAAGCTCATGGAAAAATCAAAGTCTGTTTCTAGTTTAGTGTACTACTTTGGGATTATTTTTTTTAAACAAAGGATTTTAAGAGAAGTCGCACACAAAAGGTATTGTCTGTTGGTGGTCTGTTCTAAGGCAGCCACAGATAAACAATTCTCTCCTACAGCCGTTTGTGGCGGGGAGGAATGTATTGCCAGTCACAGACGGTTCTCAGCACAAAACTGCCTTCCCTGGAAATCCTTCCTGCCCCTTACCCTTCTCTCCACGCAGCCAGAAAGAAGGCATATTCCATTTTATTGCTAATGTAGCGGTTGTCGTGAGACTTCCATAAACAAAGATCTAAACAGACAGGACCTTTGGTAGCATCATTAAAAAGTTATGCAAAAACAGGTTTATTTCAAACATAATCACATTTTTCTTGAGTAAAATTTTCTATTTCTTTTTGTCTTTGTTAGTATTTACTATTTCTTCTACTGCAAAGTTCCTTCCGATGTCTGAAAGGATGAGACCTACCAAATAGCATCTGTGCTTTTGGGTGACTCTCCATCTGACCCTGAAATATCTTTTTACCATTGTCCTCCTTCCTTCATTATTTTGATGACATTTTCTGTCCAAGCTGGACACAGTCCCTTACAGATATTCCAGTCTTTCTCCTAGTAGGATAACTTGACCTGCTAATTCCATGGAAATGTCTCACTCTAAAGTCCACTCCTTTCCTCATGAGAAGGAGAACATTGCTACTAAATTGTTTCCTTTCATAAAAGCTGCCAAAAGGATTACTATAGGCACATGAGAGCTTTCCAATACACGCAAGGAGAGATGCACTTGGATGTGACATCCAAAATGCCAAGCTTAGAAAAACTCTAAGTAGACCAGTAAATACCCAGATCGCTGTTATAAAAGAGAAGTGTTCTCCAACGATAATTAACAGGCGAGCTGAGTGTCGGGGGTTTTAAACTACCAGAAAAAATCAGCACAAAAAGTATCTTAGATGGAACTTTCATTTAAGCCACTTATTACATGCACAGCTACATTGCTCAAGCATTTATATACTGATAAAGAATACTGCTTATTTTACCATGATCACCAACAAAGATGACATTGACACATCGATGTAGTTTCAACTGTTTCAGTCCGTCCATTAGTTGTCCTACTGTCTTGTCAATCTCTCTGAGGGGATTCACCATCATCTGTGTAAACATGCAGAAAGGAAAAGAGTTAATTCTGTCATTGCAGTGTTCCCCCTTCTTCTACAAATGGTGGTCCTTTGGCAAAACTCTCATAGGGTAACCATCCAGGTCAAGAGGCAAAGCCTTGGCTGAGCTGTTACACACACAATTATCGTTCCATTTCCTTTCCCATATCCACACTGTGATTTCACCATGAGAAAGCCCTGCTGAGATGCTGACACAAGACAGCAAGAGATTCTTACAGCTGATCCTAGGCCTGCCATGGAAACGTGTACATTTGGAAAACAAAGTACAGGTATTAGAAAAATGCACATGATTTTGGGGTTCAGTTCCTTATAGATAACTAGCAGTAATTTTAAAAGGCTATTTTACATTAATGGTGTAGTCAAAACATGAACACGAAACAAAGCTTTGGACTTGGGATTCATATGCCAAGTCACTTAATGAAATTCACTTCAAAGGACATCCGATACTAGGATGACAACATGCAAGTCACTTGAGTAGCACATGGGGCCGGGAGGGAGTGTTCTTCAGCTTCAAAGCCAAGAGTTTCCAACATCTCAAATGACAGTTTTGGCAAAATTGTCAGCAGGCTCCAGAAGGCATAGATACAGTACTGTGATTTGTTCATTTAAGTTTCTTTTTTATTAAGAAACGAAACAGAAAACACCAAGACATGTTCACAGGATTGCATTTTCAGCTATAAGAAAATGAAACATATTTTACCAGATGGCACAAAAAAGGGAAATGTTTTAAAGTAAGATGTTAGGCAGAGGACTCATATTTTGTTTTGGTTTTGAGAAGAAAACTTTTCTTGTCGCTATATGCCAACTTCCTCCTTGTTTGTCTGTTTGATTTGGCTGGTCCAAGTATCCGCAACAAAACATCCTCCCAGTCACAAACAGAATACTAAGAAATTTTGGATGAGAAAAACCTAGATTTTGGCAGAATTTTCAGAGAAGAAAAAATAAACACGTTAGCGTGACCCAGAAAGAGACGGTTCAGAAATTCTCCCTCTGCCCAAGTCATTAAGGGATGGATGTTAAACGAGTCTGATGGGTTATAAGATGAGACAGGAAATGTCATCTCCCATGTGGCACTATAAATACATGGAGAAGTGGCTCACGAGAGGAGGAATCACGGTGGGGAACAGGAGGAACAGTTTCTGTAACATATGGAAGTGGTTCAGGCAAAGGCTGAAATTTTGAAATATTTTAATTCAGGAAAGCCTAAGTAGTCAGCTTCACTAAAACCGTGAAACATTTCAAGTTTAGAAAAGAAGAGAATTGTCTGTTTCAGCATTCTTCCCCTCTCAAATACAAAGAATTTTTTTTACCGAGCAGGAATTCCATTTTTATTAAACTCTATTTGTGTAACATCAATCACTAAGGAAATACAACTTTTACTCAGAATCCAAAGCTTATTCAAGGCAGCTGGAAATCCAGATGGATTTCCCATTAATGTTTACCTTTGTCAGCAGGCTTGACGCTTCTTTTAAAAAAATAATAATAATTTTTTAAAAAAGAGCAACAATACTTCTAGAGATTTCAAGGATTTCAAGTTATAGTAATTTTGTTTAGGTACCTTCTTCACCAATTTAATATCTAAACCTGCAAAGACATTTCTGAAACTGTAAGAAAGTCAATATAAATGAAAAATCTTGTTTTTAAAAGAAAGAACTCACACAGAAAACCACAAAAAACCCTCTGCAACTTTGCAGTTTTCACTGCTTGACTGTGTTCAAAGCAGCTCTTAGGAAGGTCCTCATTGGTGTTTCTTCATCTCATTGGAATTTTTCTTCATGTCTCTTCAATTTTTAAATACAGCTATCTTTTATTATTCTATACAATGTTCAAGTTTTTCCCCAAATGGTATTTGCAGCCTAAGGCTGGCTGTAGGTGGCATATTCAGGCAAGGATTTTTTGTGTGGACATGCTGCTCTTACAGCTCATGTTCTTTCCCAGATGCAACTTCCAAAGAATTATTGGGAAACAAATAAAACTCTTGCATATACCTTTCTTCATCTAATATTCTGATATTAAGCCTTTGTAAGGCTGTACAGAAACATTTTATCTTTCAAGATATATGGATCTCTAAGATGGTGCTACAATAAGGATTTGGTACTACTGTAAAAGCATTGAGTATGGGATCTGAGACATACAGACCACAACTGGATTCTCTCCAGAGTTTCCCCGTAGAAGAAAGAAAGACTTTAGATCAACTTGCAGATATGATGGGAACTCTTGTGTAATATTAGGATGTTTTTTCTGAAATAATAAAGATAAATTTTCACAGTTGACTTATCAGGAGGAGGCCTTTAGGGATAGGTTTGGATGACCTTTTCATCCAGAGAAAGAAAGTAAGAATAAAAAAAAAGAAAGAATCACATATGCTTATATCAGTAGGAATGTTACAAGCTATCTACTATACTTCATGCCAGAATGGTATAACTGGGAATGGCAAATTAATGAGTAATAGCGATATTGTCCGTAACACTTATCAGTTCTCCTCTCAGGTAAATCTGTGTTAAAAGTTCTCTGGAAAATTCCTGTTTTCTTACACCTGATAATTTTTTGCATGTCCCTGTCTGCCATGTCTTTACACTTAAAGAATCGGTCTCAACTGTTTTGAGTTGAATCATGCAACAAATCAAAAAACACCCCTGCAAAAAAGCTATTGAGAAGAGTGTTTATAGCCTCTTGCAGGATACAAGGAGTGTCAAGGCTTTTGCTTAAAGCCTAAAGGAGAAATATTTAGGTTGTTTATTTGAAGAGGTTTTGAATTATTTAGTTAAATTTCTGAAACAAAAATAATACTGAAGTGGTCTATAACCCCTCCTAGTGTGTTAGTTAGTGCCAGGTGGAGAAAGGCAGTGCACTAAGGAATACCCTTTTCCTCCGCTTGCACCTTTTCCTTGTAAAGCAATTTCTATTTGATGTTTCTCTTGTGAAAACAGACTGCACCACTTCTATTGCAAATACAGCATTCAGAAATCGTGTAATCAAGAATCCTCTACCCCCCAAAGTCACAAACTGGCTTTAAATTATTTTTTTTTTAACAACTTTTTGAGGTTCTTTCCCTTTTAGAGTTTATGAGTCACATTTTCAGGATTACCACGATGACTAGACACAGAATCTCAAATAATCACCAGTCTCCCAAGCACTGGGGAGTTAAGGAGGCTACAACATATTGCAGAATTTGTAATAGCTCAGAAGGGTTAGCAACACTGGTAGTGTCTTCTCAGGCACTTATCGGACATTGCCTCCAGCTGATGGCTGGATTTAAAAATATAAAGTGATTATAAAGATGAGTTTCCTTAATGCAAACAGAGTCTGAAACAAGAAACACATAGCTCCCAGAAGACTCGGACTGGTTTGGCTGCTTTGCTTTGGGTCCTTCAGTACATTTATAGAAGTTTCGTCTGCAAAATCCCAACCTGAAGCATGGACTGAACTCCCAAGTTGAAAAAAAATAAAGCTAGAGTGCCTAAAAAGTGGCACTTCCATCATAAAATTTTGGAACATATGTAAACTTACTTTCTTCCGACGAGCTTCCGCAGCATATTGATCCACTCTATGTACTTTTCTTCTTCTTTTCTTTGGAGCTGCAACTGGTCTTTCCTGTCTCCTCTTAGGAGGAAGCTTTCTCTTAGGTCTCTTGGGCGCAGTAAGAGGGGAGCCATAACTACTCTCCTGTACTGGCGGGGAGAGATGTCTGGACTCAGAAAAAAAAAGCCTGTCTCGACTCACATCAGAAAGTAAAGCTACCTGTGCCAGCTAATTCTGGATTATAAATACTGTGGCCTTTTCAAAAATTTAGGCATTTGGACAATTTAGGATCTGTCTCTCTTTAAGGAGGAATCCACCAATTGTACTGAAAGCAGAACAGCAGTTACGAGAGCGGACAGCATAAAAGCAAATGAAATTGGCGTTTCAGAAGATAGGTGGGGCTTCTGGTTTTGAAAATATATAGCTATGTGGGGCTTCTTATTGCTCAAATATTAATCCATTAATATTACCAAAATTTAAGTAAACTTAATTTCAATTTAAGTAAAATTCATTGAATGCAACCTAAGGAGTGTCTGGGGTAGAGTGCTGGTGGAAACGCAACATTTCACTTGGATGATGGCTCAGGTAGAGCCTGCCCAGTCCAAATGGCTTTCTGCAGTGTTTCCCACATACATTTCTTGGCTGAATCAGTGACACTAGATACCGTCATCAGTATCATTAGCAGGTGCCACCATCGTGTGCCAGGCCGTGCACCCCACTGAAATCACCAGAAACCCACTAGCCACTGTTATGGGGACTGCAGGTCTGCAGGACAGAGCTACAAAGGTGAGACTCGATTAGCATGGAGCTTGTAGCCTTCAAATCAGCTAGGCAGGGCATATGTATTAGTGGCAGCGCATCAGAAAGCTGCACTGCTGCCTGCCTTATTACCAGCTTTATGGGCAATTTGATAATTTAATTTCCTAGCACTTTCAGTATGATGTTTTATTAGGTAATATTATTGTCCATAAATCCACAAGTACTACCTGAGGTGGGCTTACAGATGGAAAAAAAAAAATTTAAGGCATAACTGGAAAAAACTACTATCCCATTAAGCTTGCTCATAATGTTAAACTGTACCACTCTCACTGACTTTAGCACAAGTTGCAGGCTCTTGGCACTGCTGGGGATGGCGTGTGAAGCAGTGACAATGACGCCTACCAGGAGACAGTAACTATGCTATGCTGCGTATAATGGAGCACGTTGAGTGGGCTTGAGAAGAGTCGGAGATTTATGATGATATTTTACTTCTATGTACTTAGGCAGCTTCTCACAGTTGTTCAGTTACAGAGCTATGTAAACAGGGAAGGGAAGGAAGGGGATGTTACCATCTGCCATGCTGTTTCATTGCTTCCAAGGCAAGCAGCTGGAAAGGAGATTCTAGTCCAGTCTCATTCGTCTCTCTCCAGAAAGGCATTTTAATAAAGCAGCACCAGAGTTTTCTGTTTTTAAAACGCTTCAAGCTTTGTGCAGTCCTGATGAGAGGAGCGGCAGGGAAAGGAAGGATTCTCGTTTTACTGTCTCTGAATCGGCTCAGACAGAGCTCCACAATGCCAGAAACACGCGAGCGCAGGAGACCCAGGTCTGAACACTGAAAACGGCCGTCTCAAGACAGCATGTTAGAGGAGCAAAAGGAATGGCTTAGCGATGCCAGATTTCGATGTGTTTTAGAGCTCTTATGGTAGTATGTTTCTACAATATTTTATTTTTTAAAAAAAAAAGTTAGCTAGGAGAAAAAAAAAAAAAAAAAGCCAAGTTCTTATTAACCAGCCAAATCTTAGCCTTGCTTGAGAAGAGTCAGAACAGAGTTATGGAGGAGGGAAACAAATCCCTCCCCGCTTACAGAAGGGAACTGTAACATCACAAGGGTAACTAGCCAGCCAAAGCTCTGCTTCTTGACCCAGACGGACCAACCTACCAGAGTTCAACTGCAGAAGCACAGAGGGAAAGAAAAAAAAAAAAAAAGCAGAAGTAAATCAAGAGCAAGCACATATTTGATAACTTCCATAACTACTCCTGGAAATGTAACAGTACCCACTGAAATACTTCCTAAGAACTTTGTTCATGTCCCACAAAAAAAAACCCAAAGAAACCCAAAACGAAAAAAAAAAAACCCAAACCTAGACAACGGACTCATTTACACTGAAATTCATAATGTTAGAGGACATGCAAAGTTACACTAGTGGACACTGGCTGTCACCTGTATTCCATTTATATCAACAACACTGGCAATGCACCAGCAGAATTTAAGTGCGTCTAGGTCCCTCTATTTCTAGCTTTTAAGACACTCTGCACATCGGCTGTTGTGCATGTCCTGTGAAGCTCTAAGTGCCATCTGCTGAAGTCTGAAAGTTCAAAATTGTCAGTAATGGATGCCATTAGACCTTTAAGATTAAACATTTAAAATACATTCAGAAAATTTTTGGTATAATAAGCTCTAGCAAAAATTCATTTTACTCTAACAGACATTTGTAAGATTTGGAGGTTTTTGAGGTGTAAAACTATTGCTCAAGCTAGTAAATGCAGTAAGAAATACTTAGCATAAATTTTTCTTCAAATGAGGAAATAAGCAGCCCATCTTAAATATAACACAGAATTATTAAGAGCTTGTTTTGAGACATTATTGTTTGTGTGATCTGCCTTTGCACGAAGAAAAATAAAGTGGTCAGTACTACTCCAACTGTCTCACTGCTGCCAGCTGTATACAAGAAAAGAATGATTTCACGGGGAGGTCATGCTCTCCCTATCAAGGAAGCAGCTGAAAGGGATCCCTTTGAGGACTCTCATCCCAGCTGATTTATGTAAATTTCATAGCTCCTAAAAATTATATTGAAAAAAGTGTCAAGAGAAACAATATGAAATACTTCCTAGCTTTTCTATCCTGAAACCAGGCCCCTACCAAATCTCAGCATTGGTATACTTACACAGCTGTATTCATTTATTTAAATTTCCATTCACAAACTTATGCCCACTGTTTGAACTGTAAACTCATACATGCCCATCTGCTAACTCATCTGTTCTCAATTTGCTAAAAATCAGTTTCAGGCTCTTCTTGTGTTTAACACAAATGGCATAAACCAATTTATTTGTAAAACTTTCATAAGCTATTAATTCACACTTATTAAGAGCTTAAGCTTTGCCTTGCAATTAGAGGTCAACCTTCAGATAACCATCCAGAAGAACCCCCAGAAGCCTTTGGGGGCTTTTTGCTTTTCCTCTGATAATACAATTACACTTCATTTTTTAGACATAATTAACCCAAAAGTAGATTACCACATTGGATGCTAAACTGGTTTGTTAAAGACTACAATTTAAAGAACAATTTCAATGTCATCATCTTCATATTCTCCTTTAAGTCCATGGAAAGAACCCCACAACTCTGTTCAGAAGGAAGTGGTTGTCTACAGATAAATAAAATTAGAGTTGTCAGTCATAAGCCACACATAACATTTGTAACACTCCAGTAAGAGGAACTATAAAGCATCATTCAGTAATACATCCTTGAATCAGAGAGCTCTCATTACCGATACCTTGCTTGACCAAGTCAGACATGCCTGCTCTGGGACAAATGACAACATGGAGACATATCAATGCCTGTCAATTTAGCATGAGTGTTGGTAGATTTTAACCACCTCTAATCCAGAAAAAATACTACTTCTTCCTGACCAGTACGATGTTTTAGTGCTGGTTTGGAATAATTCCTCACGCCCGCTGCTCTGGGACCGTGGCTCAAAGTGCTCCTACAGTGATGCTACCCACAGCAAGTTCATAACCTCTGCAAAATTATTTAAACAGCCCAAATAACTCAAGCATATTAAAAAAGATTAATCCTACTTCTCTTTTCTTGTTCCTCCACTAGACAACAGCTATCAGATGTATACTAAACATAAGAAACTACTACTAGGTACCTGGCTGTGCAGGTAGATTTGTATTACCTTCCAAAGGTAGCTGATACACTCCTCAGTTTTTCAAGATTTGCAAACATTTTTTTACTCTTTAAAAAGCATGTATGAAAACTCTTAAAGTTGGCAATCTGCAGGCATATGGTTGCACTGAAACTAAGGGACCTTTAGATATCAAGAGATCATCTGAGATGCCGGATCCCAGCCACCCGAAGCAGTAGCATATTTGGGTGCAGAATTTACTTTCCTTCCACACAAATCCCAGACAAGTGCACAGTCTTTAAACTCATGTCACCTGGACAGTGTTGGAAGGGAAGCAGTACTCATCAGCCCCAGCCACCTACGCAAAGCTTAAACAAGGGGTTAACTACTGTAGTGTTTTGCACATAATTTTTCATTAAAATACCTTCCGGTACTTCAAAACTTTTTCCAAGCTCAGCAGTGCAGTCCTGAGGGGACAGTACTGGCAGAGCTTTCTGAACCCCTGTAGGGCCTATATGAAACTGGAAATAGCAGCTTTTTACAGTTCACGACAGACTAGAATTATTACTTTGGCTACTGCAGGCTGTCAGCTTTAAACAAAGCTTTTTCTTCTCTGCATTTTTCCTCAATACTTTCTGCATTATATTTTTATCACTTTTAAGACAGATAAATTATTTGAGAACAGTTAAATTATAGTGTTGCACCCAAATATACTCCTGTCCTTGCCAAACAAATCTTTCCATTTGCATTACTATATCACACAGTGAAATAGCCTCCTGAAAGGCACAGGCAGTTCCTTCTCTGAGAATTAAATCTCACATGATAAATCCTTAAGACAATAACGTTGCTTTCTCTGGCAGCGAGGAAGCATTCTGCAGAAATGGGTGAAAAAAAAGCTGCTAAAAATGTTACTCCTGAGCAGTGGCAATTATTCCAAAAATGTATTTGAGCCACGTGCTTTTTCTGCAGAAGAAAATCTATACTAACCTCTGAGTTGAAAGGACCATATCTGTGCCCAGCAGCATCTGGTTGCTCAGAGTAGAAAGCATAAACATAAGGCCTGAAAGAAAGAAAGGTCTTGTTCAGGATAGATTTCCTTCGACAACAACAAAAACACCCAGACCTGTTAGGTCAAGTCAAATCAAGTCAACTTTCCAATGAGAGTTGGCTTTATGGAAAAAGAACCGTTCCTCAGTCGCGTTTCCATGGTATGATTAAGCAATTAGTTCTACAGTTTTATTAAATCCAAGAACACATGCAGGGAGGCACATGGGGTACCATCTGAGGACACACGCTCTTTCTAAGTCTGGTAGGAGGGATCACAACAGCAGCTCGCCTGAGCTTTGCAGCCAGCAGCATGTGGGAACTTGTGTACTAAAAATTAATAACTTGTGTATTCATAATTAAAATCTTAGCATTTTCCCAGTCCTCGGGGTCCAGTTCTGCACTTGTCATTGGCTGTAAGGTTGTTAAACCATATGAGACTCAGTAGGATAAGAACAATTCAAGTTAATCCATGTAACTAAATGCTTCTTGATAAGAATAAATTCATACCATACAGTTATTGAGAAGAATCAAAATGCTGATGGTTAAAAGCTGAAACAAACCAAACACAACCCCCTCAGCTAATACTTATTTCAGTGATAGCATGTAACAGACAAAAACAACTTTAAGAATTAAATTTCACCTTGCTCTTCCAGCTATTTTTAGGGAGAAGACAAGCTAGCTGTTACTCAGCACCAGGTGACAATAAGTGAATTACCTTTCATTGTCTGGAAGGGTTAGCCACTGCAGTATTGTTAATATTCTGCGCTCATGGGGGATGACACTGGACCAAAAAATATAAAAAATATAGCTTGTTATCATAGAATACAAAAAGCATCAACAAAGCCTTGCTATTAACTTATTCCAACATGATTAAAATCAATCATAATTACATCATTTGCTTTTAGTATGCTGTAGCTTCTTTCTTGCTTAATACCAGTTCTTGTTTTGCAAACAGAATCACTTCAGATCTCCTGGAAGTCCACATACTCCAAAAGAAAGAAGATCAAAAGTTTGTAACTGGAGTCAGAACTGAAGGCAGTAAATCTAATTGTTCTAAATAAAATTAGTAAAGATCCATTCTGGTAGCTTTAACCCAGATGAACCTTTTTTATACATAATGGTGCTGCCATTGGGTAACTGGTACGAGTAAAATCCATTATATTGCTCACATCAGTATGACATTAAATGACCATTCTGTTCTGGTGGCTTTGAAGACACTGGAAACATTCCCATTGACTTAATAGTAGCCAAACTGAGGGTTAGGCGGGTGTAAATCAAGACAGAGCCATCTGAAACACCAGGTGACCAGCACAGCGACTTGCACAACTTTGATAGATTCTCACTCTGCAGAACAGACTCATCCCGTTTCACTGTTTGTATCCTGAGACTTCTTGCTTGGCTGCTGAGGCCAAGTTCATGCTATGACAATGACTAACTTACAAACCGCTGTTAAACTTCCAAATATCTCATCTTAGGAAAGCTCTGCAGGTCAGTGAGCATGCAGTTATTTTAATACAATAGCATAGTCAGTTCAGATTCTATTAGATCAATAGCAGAATCCCAGGGCAGGAATCAAATACAGCCACCTTGTATTCGCCATGCTGAAGTGAATTCAGCACTCTCTGGAAATGTCTGACAGAGCAATAGAGATGCTAATCTCTTTGGAAATAAGTTTTTAATGCCTTCTAGAACAACAGTGGTCCTCAGTTTCCAACTACACAGAGAACTTTCAGTTGTAAAACAACTATAAAAATGATAATTTCTGCTAAAGTTTAAAAACAAGGCACTATCATAAAGCAGAATAATAATTTTGGGTATTGCCCAGTTTTGACATATTGATTACTTTTGCAATATGAAAAAAAAAAAATCCATTATTTCAATTAAGTCATTTGTGGCTAAGTTCTCCTTCTGTTCTACTAAAAGAGTTTGCCTGAACTCTCTCCCCAAAAAATTCTGTGTCCAAAATTAAATAATACCATTTTAAGGCATATATATTTTATTCAAACGTAAAGTGGCTGTCTAACTCCCTTACTATTGCCATTCATAAGACATATCCTTGGTTACCTTCCATAACATTAACATTTTTTATCCCCAAGGATGCATTGGCTAGGATGTATTATGGTGAGTATGTAGTAGGACGTAGGAATGTTAATTTCTTTGGTTTACAATCATAGAATAGTTTGGGTTGGAAGGGACCTTTAAAGGTCATCTAGTCCAACCTCCCTTGCAATGAGCAGGGACATCTTCAACTAGATCAGGTTGCTCAGAGCCCCATCCAACCTGACCGTGAATGTTTCCAGGGATGGAGTGTCTACCATCTCTCTGGGCAACCTGTGCCAGTGTTTCACCACCACCATTGTAAAAAAAAATTCTTCCTTATATCTAGTCTAAATCTACCCTCTTTTAGTTTAAAGCCATCACCCCTTGTCCTATCACTACAGGCCCTGCTAAAAAGTTTGTCCCCATCTTTCTTATAAGCCCCCTTTAAGTACTGAAAGGCCACAGTAAGGTCTCCCCGGAGACTTCTCCAGGCTGAACAACCCCAACTCCCTCAGCCTGTCTTCATAGCAGAGGTGTTCCAGCCCCCTGATCATTTTTGTGGCCCTCCTCTGGATCCATTCCAACAGGTCCATGTCTTTCCTGTGCTGAGGGGTCCAGAGCTGTATGCAGTACTCCAGGTGGGGTCTCATCAGAGCAGAGTAGAGGCGCAGAATCACCTCCCTTGACCTGCTAGCCACGCTTCTTTTGATGCAGCTCAGGTTATAGTTGGCCTTCTGGGCTGCAAGCACACACTGTCAGCTCACGTCCAGCTCTTTTTCCACCACTACCCCCAAGTCCTTCTTAACAGGGCTGTTTGCAACCCCTTCATCCCCTTAGCTTGTATTGATACTGGGCATTGCCCGACCTAATGACGTTCATACAGGTCCATTTCTCAAGCCTGTCCAGGTCCCTACAGATGGCATCCCGTCCCTCAGGCATCTCAATCGCATCACTCATCTTGGTGTCATCCGCTAACTTGCTAAGGGTGCACTCGATCCCTCTATGTCATTGATGAAGATATTGAACAGTATTGGTCCCAATACGGACCCCTGAGGGACACCACTTGTGACCAATATCCATCTGGACATTGAGCCATTGAACACTACCCTCTGGATGTGACCATCCAACCAATTCCTCATCCACCAAACAGTCCACCCATCAAATCCATATCTCCAATTTAGAGAGAAGGACATTGTGGGAGGACCGTGTCAAAGGCCTTACAGAAGTCCAGATAGCTGACATCCATAACTCTTCCCTTGTCCACTGATGTAGCCACTCCATCATAGAAGGCCATGAGGTTGGTCAGGCAGGTCTTGCCCTTGGTGAAGATACACTGGCTGCCTCGAATCACCTCGCTGTCTTCCATGTGCCTTAGCATAGCTTCTAGGCCAAGATCTTCCCAGGCACAGAGGTGAGTCTGACAGGTTGGTAGTTCCCAGGGTCCTCCTTTCTACCCTTTTTAAAAATGGGTGCAATGTTTCCCTTTCTCCAGTCACCAGGGACTTTGCCTAACTGCCATGACTTTTCAAATATCACAGAGAGTGGCTTGGTACTCATCAGACAATTCCCTCAGGACTCTGAGATGCATCTCGACAGGTCCTGTAAACTTCTGTATGTTCAGGTTCCTTAGGTGGTCTTAAACATGGTCTTCTCTTATAGCAGGAGGGACTTTGCTCCCTCAGTCCCTGCTTTGCAGTCCAACCACTGGAGAGGTGTGGGAAGAGAGGTTGCCAGTGAAGACTGAGGCAAAAAAGTTATTGAGTACCTCAGCCTTCGCCTTGTCCATTGCTACCAGTTTGTACCATTGTTTTGTGGAGCACAAGACTGTAACTGTTTTGCAAGCATAAACCTATCATCAGCTTTGTATGTGGTATATTTTATTATTCCCTCCATATGCTATATAATATTTAGAGTAGCAAAGAGCGTTATTCCTAAAGGAATAACAAAAAAAACAGGCAAACACCCTTAGTACTTCAGTCTTGACAGTTTGTCCATTTTCTTTACTCCTTCAATCCTGCTACTAAAATGAAATAAGAGCCATTGATCCACATGAATTTCTCAGAACTCAAAAATTATCAAAATGAATTCATTTTTGGTTAGGAGATACGTCTCAGTTGGGACAAGAGAAAATAATTTGGAACCATTAAACAAAAGAATAAACAGCAAAGATCCTCAAGGCTGTCTTTTAGGAAAGGGAAATTGGATATCTTACTCAAAGGTCAGACCAGATTGTAAAATGAGTGAGTCAGTTAGGCTTTTGAGTCAATTAGGCTGTTTATGTCAGATGACATAACAGAACAATAAAAGAGTCCTCCACAAACACTCAGAGGACTAGGGAATGTTGCTAGCAATACTAAGAAGGCAAGATAACACACCGTGAAATGAAAGAAAGTAATTTTTTTAATAGTTACACATCTTTTCTTCAGACAACTTCTAAAAATCAGTGCGTGGTCTTAAAGCAGCCAACTGTAGCATTAGCTTTAGTTATCAGAAACAAATGGAACAAGGGAGGGTTACGGGTATGATCTCCAAGCTACTGAATGCTTAAAGTAAGTAAAATGACTTAATAAACACTTGCATCAAATTAATTCTGAATTATGAGTTACAAATCTCCAGAAAACAGAGGGCACTTACACAGACCAGAAGAATGTGCCAGCTTTCACCCCTTGCTTGGCTGCAGTAATCCAAATCTAATGAGGAAAATATAAGAGGATTAAAGTGTGTTCAAAACTTTAATGACCATCTGAAATCAAAAGAAAATGTTTTCAAGACACGTTCTTCTACCCTGAGCCTAGAAGTGAAAATTGCAGTCTTCAGCCTGTGTCCCTAATTTGAACATGGAATGACAAATCTATGCAAATTCTGTAGCAGTGGGTCAGCTGCTGTGCTGTAGACTTTCACCCCTAAATCTCTGTGTTGCTTTTATTGCGAAGCATTAAGATTCATGGCCAGGAATTTCTTCAGTATACAATTTAATTTTCAGAAACCAGTTTTGTCTAAACTGAGCCTTTTAGTATTCAAGTTTTGGAGGATACTCAGTTAGGAAAGAACATGGCATCAGTGTCTGCATAAACACCCCTCTTTCCCCATATTCTATCATC
>NW_009647595.1:2438351-2455580 GCF_000708025.1 Charadrius vociferus
AGGTTATACCCTACAGAAGGCAGGGAGGGACACCCTCCTCCATCGACATTTAGGAACTTCTTGAGCTCACCTGAAGTGATTGATGGAAATGACAGAAATAATCTCTGTGAATTTTTCAATCCTTGAAATCCCATACATTTTTCTGGCTATAAATCAGTTTGTAGCAGCAAGTTCCACAACATAGTCACACACTGCATGAGTGTATTTTTCTTTTTGTTTGGTTTAAACTTGCCAGTTTCACTGGGGTTAGGGTGCTGGTCTAGTACTTTGAAAACAAGTTGTTAATCCTGTCTGTTCCCACTTCTACACAACATTCACGATATTCCCTTTTATTTATTCCTTTTTGAGCAAGAGTAGCCCTGGTTTGTTTGATCTTTCTCTAATGAAAGCCATAACATTCCCCTGGTTATACTCATTACCCTTCTTTCTCTCCCCCCTTCACCCTCTTTCTCTCTTCTATTCTATGAATATCTATACAAGGCGAGGGAATAAGAATGACCAAACATCAGAAAGGTCGACAGTCAAGGAAAGCAAACAGTATGAGTTTGTAGCCCTATAGAACTAAATTTCACTTACAAGGAACTATCCAAATTCTCTCCAAACTCATTTCAAAAGTGGTAATTGCTTAAAGGCCAGCATTATGTACACAGCTAGATTATTTATTCCTATTATTTATGCATACTGCAATTTATCCGTTTCAGGAGCAGGTAAGCCAAAACATGGTTACTTAATAATTGCAAAATTTTTTATTTACTTCAAATCAAGTTTTTGAAAATATATGCAAGGCCCCTCTACCTTCCTCGAACAGGTACTTGTACGCTGTCATCTGGGCATGCATTGTTCAAATGCCAAGCCTGAATTCTTCATGCATCAGTCTTAACTGAAATAAATTTGGCAGAGTCTGATGAAAGATCATTTGCACACTGACATTAAAGTTAACAGCAATTAAATTTGGATATTATTACATTATTTAAGGGAAAATTAGTCATCTTTGCCTTTCCAGTGCCCTGGACACACCCCTTAACTTATCTCTCATCTGCTCCTCTTCCAAATCTTACTGGAGTCAATCCAGTTAAATTAAAATCACAGCTGTAAAAGATCATATGCTTTCATTGTATTCTAACTTTTTGGTAATATATCCCCTTTTCCAGGGAAGAATACATCCATGGTAACTCTACAAAAATGGTGGTTCTTGAAGTAAATGCAGCAAGACCGGGAGCAGAATGACCATGGATTTACAGCCCTCCCTTCTCTGTTTTCAGCTGCTTCTCCTCTAAAGTCTGATTTCAAGGTTGGTTCATATCAACATACGTTCAAGCTGCCACCAAACTGGGAGTCCCCCCAGCATCTCCCCCAGCCTCTGCAGCCCGAGTCTTCCACCAGCACTGGGGTCTACACGGTGACAGTGACCACAAGATGAGGTGGCTGCAAAATAACTCCCTCAAAAAAGAAAAAAATGCCTTTGAATTTATGTTGGAATTTGGTTTTTAATTGTTGAATTACAGGGATATTGTTTTCGAATGCTTGCAGAATACTAGCCCCAACAGGATGGGACAGAAGGATGCAGGTGAACAGGAGAGATGAGGAAGTGTGCCTACAATCTACTGATCATGTCACTGAGCCCATTCGCTGCAGTCAGAGGTGTGACTGCAATGCAAGGATGCATCTGCAAGCTCATTTGTGTCTTACAAATCAGCACAGTGTGCATAACGTCAGCCTGGACCCCGTGTCTAACTAAAGCAGGAGCTACTCCATATTCATTAGTGGTTCATGGTCTTCCCAGGTGAAAAAGGGCCCACACTTAAGGCAATTACATTTTTCTTTGCACTGCAGATTTATTCCTAGAGCAGAACTCTGTCATGGCAGAGAAAAGAGGTCAAATACAAATTCAGCATGAGGAGTGTCAGCTCCACTGCTGTTATGCTCTTTGGTCTTGCTGTACTTGGAAAACCATTGTCCCTGCAGAGCTGCAGCAGATTTATTTTTCTTTGAAAGTGTTTGTGTTCCTGCGAAGTTTAAATAATTTTGCAGATATCTTTGGGAAGGTACCAACAAACTAAGTCCAGGGAATTCAGTATTTGGATTTTACCATCTGTTAACTCTAGTTTGACTTTCCAGTGCTTTGGCCTGCACAGGTCCAAGTGGTCCAGCCTGCCTGGTTGGCCAAATCAGCCCAGCCAAGTTCCAGCCTCAGCAGCTGAAGCTGTCCTGTGCTGCTCCTGACTGCTAGCACTGCTGAAATCACCCGTGACTCTGTCTATTTTAGGCAGCAATTTTAAACATATGCCAAAAGACGTCCTCCCTCTGGCCAAGCAAATAAAAGAGTAGTCATCTTGACAGAGGAATAATTAGACCCTATGTGCATTGCCAAGGTACCCAGCATGCCTGCAAGAAGGTGGTAGCTATTTTTTATTCCTGTCAAGCATAGAGTGTGCTTCATGAGTGCCACGTGAAAACAGCATGAGCACCTTTCTGAACAGGGAGCAATGCAACCAATTGGAGATCACTCCTAGTTGTGCATTCCCAAGTGAAGCTTCCCCGCTCCCAAGTATTTCACCTCAGGAATGCAGCCATTTACATTGCCATTAATTGTTTGGATGAGGACGTGTGTCTGCTGCACTTGGAAGAAGCTCAACAGCTAAGACAATGATGTGTTGAAGTCAAAGACCAGCAAATCAAAAGGCCCATATCTGACCACAACATCTGAGAAGTGAGTCTGAATGACTCCATCCTGACGTTGCCAGGCAGAGCCTGGTTCAGCTCAAGGTTACAACAAACTACTACTGGACTTCCCCCCTCCTATTTTTTTTAGGGGAAAAAACCTCCAAAACAAAACCCAAAATCTTTCGTTTATTTAAAACCAAAATGACAAAATGCAACACTATTCAACATCATACCTAAAGCTGCTACTTATAACAATACATTTGCAGAGACGTCTGTAAGCACACAGAGGAACAGTGATCATCAAGGCGGAAGAATTTCTATCTGCATTGAAGAAGCTTTAAATCAAATTTCCAGCGTGTTTTAGAGTTGTGACAGTTACTGTTGATTAATCTAGTGGTAGCAATCTCTAGCAAGAAGTGCCCTTGGTTTGCCAGACGCTTTACTGGCTAGATAAAATTAGACAACAGACTGGAGAAGCTGACAGGAGCACGTAAATTTCCTTAGTATCCTCAGCTATAGGATAGTAACTCTAGCAGAAAAGCACAGCAAACTATTACTGCAGCCTAATAACCAGTCAACATCTCTCACCGTCCTTAAATTAAACTAACTGTCTTTCAAGGTAGACTACATGTCATGCCTCTCGCAGCTAACAAGTGTCTACACTTCAGTCAGTATACGATAGAAAAAAAAAGTTAGCTCATATGCTTTCAAACTTCTCCGTCTAAAATAACTGAAATTAAGAAGGGAATAAGGGTTATTGTTCCATTTCCTTTCTGTTAGTTAGTGTCACAACCTTAAAGTTAATGAATCCTAGATGTTCCAGTACTAAGCATGTAAATGTAATGCATTATATACACTGTATGGCTGGTCTCATCTGTTCAGGTCATCACAAAGTTTGCTGTGTTAGGCGTTGCAAGGTCAGTACCATTTGTGAGCTTATGTAATTTATTTGCCATATGTAAATACGTTAGTTTTACCTGTTAATATGTCAGAATTTTATAGTCGGCTGTTTAACTATTCAGACGTGCACCCCTGGTTTGCATATGGTACAAGCCTTATTGTATTGCAAGCTATACAAAGGCCATATTTCTGAATTAATTTGCTTAAGCAGAGAGCAGGGTAATAAATATTTTAAAAAAAATAAAAATCAAAGATTAACAATATGTCTTCATACCATGCCATAGGAGTTAGAGAATATCTAACTTTTCCAATGTGAAAAGATCTGTTAAATTATGGACCCACGGACTCAACCCTAGTACACAGGTAAATGTCCTGAGAAATAATATACATACTTTTCTGGATGTATATGAAACATATCCTGTATGTTGAATTACTGTCATTTTTGTATCCTCTGTGTTGAACGACTACATTTCTTCTCTTTTATTTGTGGATAAAAGTAGACTGGCTAAACCATAGTTCAGGTGGCAATGCCGTATGGGACAAGTCCCAAGCTCTCGCTTCTTCTGACAGCTAGACACATTTGCACACAGATGCTACACACAGAGTTATTCAAGATAGCTGTTGAGTTGTCTTTGAAAACCTGCACACTAGGGAAGCATATCCCTACTTTTAATCTTCTGTGAACAAATAAGAGCAGCAAAGGCTGCCCTGTATTTGTTGCAGCACATCATAGGTCAGGGCTGATGGGAGGGACGGCTCTGAAATCCGGCCCTTGGGCCAAGTTGCGCAAACATGCTCCTGCTTGCCAACCAGGCAAGGCGACTTGTGTCAAGAGCAGAGGAAGCACACATACCCGCTGCAGCGGAGAGTTGGTAATGCATGAATGGGAAATCTCTTCCACATCCAGGCAAAGGTGGGACGAGGGAAGTCACAGCATTTCCCAGGTAAAGAAACATGTACAAAATTGGTGCAAGCATGCAGAATTAATACCAAGGTTGTGCTGAATGTTACATTCCTGCACCATTAGTGCCATCTAAACACGAGGAGGAACTTCTTTACTTTGAGGGTAGTAGAGCACTGGAACAGGCTCTCTCACTCTGGAGACATTCAAAACCATCCTGGACGCTGTCCTGTGCGACCTGCTGCAGGTGACCCTGCTCTGGCAGGGGGGTTGGACTAGAAGATCTCCAGAGGTCCCTTCCAACCCTGACCATTCTGTGATTCTGTAATTTGCAATCTGTCCTGACAACAAGGTAAAACACGGAGTAGACACTTCCACACTCCTTACTCTTTAACAAGACACAAATGATCTCACAGCCTTGACAACTAATCATCAACTTCTTGCCCAGACAGAAGACTTTGGTACAAGAATCACAGAATGGTCAGGACTGGAAGGGACCTCTGGAGGTCATCTAGAAGCCTATTAAATAATTAGACAGGCTCAAAGGGCCCTGTTGCTTGTTTATGGCTCAAGCTAGACAAAAATAAATACTTATAAAAAGACAATCCACCAATCAACAAAGTGATTGCAAAATGTCTTCAGGACAAAAAGGCAGATGACAGCTTTCTGCAGAGCCTGGGCTCCTCAGATACAACAATCCTGCCAATGCTCAGGCTGACTAGGCAAGAAAATGAAAATAAGAATTTCTTTCTGTAATCGTTGGATAGTAAAAATAAAAAAATAAAATCCAATAAACAGGAGAGCAAAATGGGTTTATCCCAAAGATTGATACAGAATGTGAAATTTAGATAAAATAAGTAATAGCCAGTTAAGATGTATAGCAATGATGCCTAGTGTCTACAGGCATACCTCGCAGGCTGTAAAGACAGCTTCATGACATGCTGTCACTTACCTAGGAACATCATGGCCCTTTTTAAGAATTATCTCAGCATCTCAAGCTGGGCCCTTCTTGAGGGTTGTATTCTCTTTAAAAGGTTAATATTAAAAGTAAATCTTCATACCAGGTACCCTAGAAAACCTTCAATACTTTTGTAATTAAGATATTTCTGAAGAGAGAGGCATCTTTGAAGTCAAAATCAGATCCAAGCTGGGTTACCTTCTGAAGGACCCTCTCTGTCCCCATTAACCACTGACCAGCAGTTTTATACCTGTCATCTTCTGACCTTGGGAAGGCCAATGGATTATTTCTAAGGATCACAAAAGATCACTAAAACACCCCAATGTATTGTCTGTAGTGTAAGCTTCAGCTCACTACATGAAATCAAGACATGGAAAACTACTGGTTAATAGAAGCCAAAGGCATCTGGGGCCAAAGTGTTTAAAGTTACTTGGGATGAAAACAGAGTCTTGGTGTCAAGAAAAATGAGCACTATACTTAGTTTCCCCCTTGGGAGCACAGGCCCTGATGCTCACCATTTCTGCGAGATGCTGTAGCAATAGGAGGAGTGGTTTTGCGGCTGTTTCCTAACACACTTGTTTTGAAAACAAGGTGGTTTTAAGCTTATATAACAAATCAAGGCTGTATACTTAATCAGAAGACTGGATTTCAGGAAGTCCCACAACCAGCCAGAATACCTCGAAACACTTCCAAGCTACCTTCTCCCCCTTTCTCCTTTTCCTAATGATCTTAAAATTAATTTTTCATAACTCCTGGTGTAGAAACATCCAGCTACTCATCTGCCAAATCCCACTGTCATCCATGGTAATCTGGCTGTTTCCCAGCAAGATGCTATTAGAACAAGTAATTCCAAAAAAAGAAAAAGCACCCCAAAACCGCCACATCTTAACAAAGCCAGATACAATAGGGCAGTTTCCAGGAGCAAGAAAGTATTTCAGAAATTTTCAACACTGAATGACATTCTCCTCTAGGCAGTTTTAGCTGGGGGTCCCAGACACTTTTTCTGCCTTCCTGGGCAAAAATTTTTTTCCAATTCTGTGCAAACCAAGTACCACTCTGCAACTGTTTGAGTACTCCAGTTTGAGACCCAAGACCTAAAAGGACCAGATGAATATGTGATATGACAGACAAGATTTCTGTGATATGCAGACCATATTTCTTGTGACAAAAATGCAATTCTTTTATCAAATGTGCAGTTATTCCACATGCAGAAAGTATAATTTATATTATACTTCTGCAAGAGATCTACCACCTCCTTACCCAACCACTTATCCACTCTATTAGGTTTGCCAAACTTACAGGTTTCGCTCATATTATGTGAGGATTGAATTATAGCCCTGCCTCTACGCATTTGTTTCCAATTCTCCAAAGAAATTGCCAGTTTATTACTTTGTGTTTTTCCTTTTTAACACTTCTTCAGATCAGCTGGTTTATTTTATCATCCTTACTTGTGTATGCAACACTCCCCCCTGTCCTCTGAGGATTTCATCCAGCGTATGGTCATCCAGTGTTGTGTAACTTTCTTGAAATCTTCTCAGCTGACATTCTTCATGACCCTTGTTTACAATCCAGAATTACTTTTATTTTCTGGAGCGACATAGGTGTTTCTAATGGATGGCTGTGGGAATTACCAATATTCCCCACTCAACATGACAGGTGATGAAGTATTTAGACTTATACTCTACTTTAAAAACATCGTAGTTTAAAAATAGAGAAATTTGTACAGTCCCCAAAAGTTAGTTCCCCACTAACTCCTACCTAATTGTGATTAAGGTAAGATGTGTAATTAAATTTGCAATGCATAATTAAATTACAGCTGCTTAACAAGTTGTCACACAGCAGCTGCACCACAATATTGTCTATGAGCTCGATGCCCGATTGCAGCAGGCACGGTTTGTTGGCTGCGTGGCTCCAGCTGTAGCTGAGATGGAGGGAGAGGTTACCCGCTGCCGCCCTTTCACTGCTCCTAGTTTTGATCCTGCTTCTTCACTCACATTGCGGGGGATAATTGCCAGGCACGTTCCTCACCCTCTCCATTCCACACAACTCATGCTAACAGCTAACCCAGGTCATAGCTGGGCGAGGGAGTAACTACGCTCAATGTTATGCTGACAAATTTTACAAGAGCACAAATACCTCATTCTGGCTCAGCTACAGCCAGACACATCTGCCTGTCAAACATCTGCCTGCAGCTCTAAATTGTCTTGTCTCGCATTTGTTGCGGACTAAACCCACATGCAGACAAATAACACACACACACACAAAGCCTAAAACCATTTGAGTAACTTCCTTTAGTCTTTTGGGATATTTTTGTCTTAAGGGATTTAGGGGATGACACTGATCACTTTAGCAAACAACAATGACAGATTATTATGTTCCCAAACCCCTTCCAATTTCCCCACTTCTATCATCCCACTCCTTTGTGAGGTTAACTGGTCAGGAAGCTTTTGAACTATAGTTTCCCAAGCAATCAGTGCAATGAAACGTTCATGCACCTTGGCTGCTTGCATGTAAAACTTAGTAGTTTAATTTATACCCACTTTTATTGGCAAAACAAGCCACCACAGCATGCACTAAGAGAGGAAAGCGCAGCAGAAACAAGGGGACCTTCTTAGCTGTAGTAAGACAGAATACTTTGAAGGAGGCCATTTCCTTGCACAGAATAAGGATTCAGAGCTACAGAAACCAGTAAGTCCAATGCTAATCTAAGAGAGAGGACCTAGTTCAACCACTGCTGCTGTGCTCAAGGCAATTAATTCACAAACTTCTACAGCCTCTGCAGCAAGTCAGGTAACAGCAATCTCTTGTGGACTTAACAAATGATAATTATGAAGCTGTGCCGTGCTACTCTGACAGAACATTAATACTAAAACTGCCACAAGAACATTACTAGGAGAAAAACCTGAGAAACCCATAATGAAAAGGAAACATTATGCCAAGGTGACAAAAATATAGTAATTCGTGTTAAACTGCTGCCTAAGTGAGGTTTTTTTCCTGGCCACATCTAATTTATACTTATCAATGCAAGCACCTTTCCATAATCAATGGCTTTATTATTCTGAAAAGCCAAAGCCAACTCAAAACGTTACATTAAATTGATAGACACAGGGCCAGCCAGGGGGAGATTAGGTACAAATTGTTCACAGATGTATTTTTTTAATTATTATTATTATTATTGGCTATGTTCCACAGCACAGAGGGAGGGGAGGAGAGGGAGGAGGGAATCTGAAACTTACCGGTTGACCTCCCCACCATCTGTGATTGAATTTCTCTCGCCCTCGAAGACTGAAGCTGGCATCAAACACTGGGTCATACATCGAATTGCCAACGATTCCATGTGATTCAGGATAAAGTCCCTTTGTGCAGAAGTAGATTAATTAGTAAAACCCTAATGCACGCAAATCCAGTTCTTCAAGGCTATATGCAAATACCATTAAATTATTTTAAAAGAGGTATCTTTGTAACTGCACACCAGAAAAGGTTGTAACTTTACGATAAGCACATTTAAAACTGGCTGTAGTAATGAAAGCATTAGGAGGTGACTCAATTGTGCTAAAAAGCACAAAAACTCCTGTTACTCGATACTTTGAAGTATTTTCACACTGGTTAAAAGTTAGTTTGAGGCCATCTAAAGTAAGCAAAAATTTATGAAAAGAAGATTGATTTGAACTTTCAGTTCATCTTCATGAATTCCCTTTCTGGAAACAGTAATTCATTCTCCTGTTCCATGAGTAACACTTAACATTTCCATTTTATAATGTTTTATCTCTACCAGAGTCTCTGTGAGATAAGGAGTAATTTCCAAGAAAAAAAAAAGAGGCAAGTCACCCAAAGCCATCGCCTTATATCACAATTTGTCCAGAAGTAAAGGCAATGTAAGAGGTTTCTGCTTTTCTCCCTTTCTCTTGGCTCTCCCCCATCCCCAGCTATTTGTTTCTCCATCGCCTCCTTTCTCTTCCCATCTAACATTTGTGGAGAGGCTGCACTAAAAAAAAAGAAGGGGAAAAAATTGCAGCTGCAGGTAGGAAGTCCCTTAGCCCAGTTTTGGAAGCACTGTCACTGTCACACAGGAGTGTTTGAATCCCAGGGTGGAGACAGCCTGGCCACCAGCCATGCCACCAGAGTGCCAAAGTGATGGTTCATTTTACGGCAGGGCCAACACAGCATCCAGACACAGTCAGTAGCTGTAAATTGTAAGTCAGCTGCTAAGTCAGCCCCACTGACTTCAACTACTCCAATGAAGGAACAACTGCTGGTTGTATTCTGGGTAGGAATTTCAGGGGTGTTTTTTTCCCCTTAGAAAAATTCTGGCCTGTAATTACACAGCAGTACAAATAACTGCAAAAGCAGGGCTGAGGAAGCACAGGAAAGCTGTAACACAGTGTATAGTGGTGAGATACACTTTATCTCAGAACTTCGAAAAGGATGGGCAGTGAAGCAGTTTTATTAAAAAAACCAAACCAAACCAAAACAAAACTTGCTTCCCACAACCCACATTTCCACTGCAATGCAACATTTTATCATCAAAAAGTCCTTCGCAGAGACTTACAGTAGCAAGGGTGTACAAGTTGGGGAAGGTTTTTGTAGGGTAGACAGGTCTCATGTAAGGAGAATGTGTTCCACAAGATCCTGAAAAATCAATAGGGCATGCAAACATTAGGAAGTGAAGCTCTCAGACATAGAAAACAAAAACAGAGGAAGTCATTTGCTGTGACTCAAAATGCTGCAGAAATTGGTTAAATTTTAACCAATTTAAATGAACATTCTGCTGCTTAACATTGGCAGGTCTTCCCGTGAGACAGTAGTAAATCCACTCACGCGCTCTTTGTACCTTACAATAAACAACTGAAATAACACAGCGAGAGGACTACAGAACCAGAGACATTTCCACAGAGTGTTTTCCTTTCAGAGCAAGCCTCCTTCCAGAGGCAAGAGTCACTGGAAGTATCTTGCTATGTAAAACAACATGAGAAAATGCAGGCCAATTTTAAGGGACAAATAAACTAGCTGCAGCAAATAAAAGCTGCAGTTTCACAATGGGCTTTGGCCACAGCTTCCCAGATGGCTACACAAATACGAGGGTCAGCGCACACACAGAGGGGAAAAAAAAACAACAAACCAACCAACAAACAAACACCTTTCAAGGGTATGGACACACACACAAACTACCATGCTGTACTGAGAAGCTCAAATATGAGTTGCGTCCAATACTCCACAAACCCAGGTGGCTGCTGCTCCCCCAGAGGTGAGTGCAGAGCTGCTCTTCACTGGGGCATGTCCCCAGCCAGTTAGCACACATTCACCGCAGCTCCTGCGCCCACTTACCCCTATCTTCAGCATCAAGTGAGTCAAGTGGAAAATTTTGTGGGCATCTCCCAACTAGCCTATAAGAGTGCACGATACAAATCACTTACTGAAGATGACCATATGAAGGTCACCAATTCTGAGCAGCATCCCCCAAAGCAGCAGCTCTGTCCCCACTCTCCAGGTGCTGCTTTAGCCAGGGTGCTTTCAAGCCACCAGTTGATACCACCTAAACCAAAGGGAACTTCTGCCATTTCGCTTGCATGGAAAAAAAAGACTTAATCTTTATTAGACCTTTCAGTCAGAGGAGCACAGCCCTTCTACCTACCAGCTCCATGCTGAATTCTGTTGCTCAATGAACAATGAAAACAACTGGGCTGCAGGAGATTGTCTTTCGTTTATTGTAAGAAAACAGAGGTACTCACTCAGTTTTTCAATATTGGGCATGACCTTGTTCCCTTTCTTCATATATGATGCACGGAAACCATCAACAGAGAAGATGATCAAAGGAGGACGAACAAAGCTGAAAGCAAAAGCAGCGAAAGTGTAAGATTTCAAAATTATTTTTTTTTATTTCCACTTGCTCACTGAAACTCTGGAGAAGCTAAAGTACAGTTACTGCATATGTTATATGCCTATAATTTTTTTGCTTAACAGCACAAACTGATAATCTTCACACTTAGTAAAGTCCAGTGTTTGCTCAGTCAGTGAAGGGGCTCAGCTCCAACATAAAAGACATCTTCCCTGAGCAACTAAAAGCATATAGCCTAAAAAGGCAAGTGCTTATAGAAGGAGATGGAGAAAAAAAACCCAAAAAGTCTACATGAGTACCCACCCTAGCATACAATCTGTAGTTAAAAACCACATGTGTCATGACAGCTGGTCTTCTGTCTTCATGGACAAAAGTCCACGTGGCATTCTTAGTGAGCTCAGCGAGGCAAAGCTCATCCTCACGTACTAAAGATGACAGTGTTTCTTGTTATTTTATTACATTTTTATTTACTACTGCTACTGGGAGTTGACCCTAAGCAGGCAGAGATGTGTCCTGGACACACATAGCTGGGCTTTTAATGTTAACCATCTCCTGCGAGGGTAAGCAGCCATCACTGTCACCAGGAGAAGCGGGGGCTCCTATCTTCTCCAAACTATCCTCCTCATGGCAAAGACTGAGCTGCAACCCAACACAGCACCTAAGCAGACGCTTACCTTTGAGGAGAACAGGGAGTCAACTGTTTTCAAAAGTGCTTACTTCCTCACTGTTATTCATTTGCTCAAATACCTCACTAAGTCAAGCCTGTATTCTATCACAATTTAGAAATCCTTTCATTTAGGAAGATAACACTAAAAGTGCAAAATCAAATTAAAAAAAAAAAAAAATGGCCGGAACTTTGTTCACATATGGCTTAACCTGAATTTTATTGAAATCAGAAAATCCTGAACCTTTCCACTGAGTACAAGAGAGTTTGGTTACCTTCTCTAGGTGGGTAAGTGAAGCAGGCAAACCCATCAGCAGGTGATCAAAGACCACAAGTTGGAGCCCACGTGTATTATACGCTACTACTCATCCAGCAGCTCAAAGGCAAATGCATTATCAGCCTAATTGTACAACTGGTGAAGCACAGGCAAGTATCCAACCCACAGACATCCAGGCTGCGCGACAGGGCCAGTGCAGAAACACGGTGCTCAGAGGTCCAGGGCAGCACCGGGGCCCATTGGCTTTGCTGCATCTGACTCTGCAGTTGCGTGCAAAACACTTACCCTGCTGGACATTCAGGAGCCTTTATTTCTTCACAGTCATCATCCACCCAGTGGGTTTCTCCTACCAGAAAAGTCACATTGGAGTTTTGAAAAAGAAAATATCTGTGGACACAGCTACAGGTTTCACAGAAAATGTCAAAAAAATGAAGTCTAGCTCAACTTAATGGATGGTCTTGTCCTACTTCACATGAATAATGAGCAGGTCTTTTCACAAAGCTGAACAAATTGATTTGGTTATATTCTATTCAACAAGAATATCCAAACTAGCACTCCTAGAAGTAGCTGTTAAAACTGGAGCTAAAAGTGTCCTTTTGACTACAGGAGACAGTGGTAACACTTTAGGCATGGTAGTCATCTATTTCAATTTTTTTATTTTCGATCTGTCAAAAACAGGTAGTACTGCTTCTGGCTATGAATTCCCATCCTCCTCCTGACCAGCTCTGATGTCTCCATGAGCTGATTCAGCTGGCTAGAGACACAAAACAAAATTCATTCTGGGGAAGAAAAACAACTCTAAATAGTTTCCAGCTGGTTTAGAGAGCTGATCAGCTCATGGATCAGGTGAGACTCAGACACAGCTAAAAAAAGCATTAATACTCTTTCAGAGCTATATTAGTTAAAACTGCTTTATGTAATCATTTTCTCAAGGTTGAAAAACTTTCACTGCTGAAAGCTGACTAGAGTGGCTCATGATTTGCACTTTCACAGGTCAATTTAAAAACTAATTATTAGCTAATGACGCTTGCTTCCTGAACCTGGCACTATTAAGGAACTGCAGCTCAATTAAAAGAACAAAACAAAAAGGACCATAGAAAAGATCTGCAGGAAATGTGTCCTGCAGCAATTCCTACTGACCATGACAGGAGGTGGAGGAACAATTTCCAAGGAAAAAAAAAACAGCAAACCAACCACAACACGCTCTCCGCAGATGGAAACACTGTTCACACATAAGGCTTACTCCTGTCAGAGTGCCAGGGTCATTAAGATCATTTGTTATTAGCCAATTAAACAAAGATTATGTACATTAAAGCCGGAGACATGTAAATTCCCCTGTCTTGACCCTTGTAAAAGGGAGCTCACAAAAAAGGCAGGAACTGAAAACTATAGCAGTATTTAAGTGGTCTCAGCCCTGCATTTCTTTGGGAAGAGGAAGAACATAATCTATGGGCACTTGCTCGAAGATACATATTTCATTAGGATTCCCAACAGCAAAACTTAAGTAAAGAAGAAAAGTGCGTTTTCAGTGTATGCATCTGAACTATTATCATTTTCTAAACATATGCAGTAGGCCAAAATGGTGTGAAAAAAAAAATTTCCCGCTGTAACCCTTCCACCAGTTAAAGTTAATCAATGAAAAAAGAACTAGCTGAGATACAAAAGTGAGAACCTGAAGACCTCATTACCAAGGATCAGAAGATCTGCTCTGAATGGGAGACACATTACACAAGGCAGGACATGCTCCAAAAGATCAGGGTAAAGGATGAAAATTAAGTCTTAACAGCCCATCCACCCACCAACCAGCGCAGGCTGTACTGCAGCCATGGTGTGTCTAGAAGGTGACATAGTCATCCCTAATGTGTCCTCTGAAGCCCATGCCACCCACCTGCAAAATACAGCCCTTGTATTCTTGCAATCCTTTTCCCACAAGAAACAAAGCCTACAAGTGTTAGACCGAATAGTTTGAGCAGGAGCTTTGTGGTGGGGGTGTCAAGAGGCCCTTGAGAGGGAGATAACATATCTAGGAATGCTCCATTCCTTCTGAGACCATCAGATATCCCCACTTTCCCTGTGATGCAGACAAATGCATCTGAACACTTCTGTGTTTTGCTTTAAACTCTTCTTCACCACCCACACCTCCTCTCTTTCTATCAATAACTCTGTGGGCAAAGACAACATCCTTCAACCATCAACAAATTAGAAGCATTCACCTCTGCTAGTGCCCAAAAAATTACAAATGTAATTCCTCATTCTTCCCTCCTCCTCCCCTCCCCTCCCCCCCAAAAAAATCAGAACTAAACAAGGAGAGGGTTTCTTCTTTAGAAGAAAATTCTATACCCACAGGGCTGTCTTCTGTCACGTCTGGAAAGATAAGAAGTAGAAAGACCAAAGTCGTACCTTTGCAAATGACTTGGTAATTAGTACAACAATCTCCTCTACTTAAGCAGTCTTCAGAGCAGTGACAAGCATTGTCATCATTCCTGGTTTCTCCACAGCGATCTTTGGTACATTCCCAGCCTCGAGCTAAAATATTCACAAGGTAAGCAAGAATGAGAGATTATAATCAAAACAGAAAGTACTCACTCAAGCCATAATGACAACACTCTAGTTGTTGAAGTTGGAGGTAAAGTTTATTGCCCCATTTTAGTGATTTCAAGACCCCTGAAGTAGGTATGTGAACCAGAAACAAAAAGGACCCTTGTATCCCGCGGGTGCAGGAGGGCTCCTCCACCCACACACCAGTGCTTCTGCTACCCTCAGGTGGTGTACTCCAGGCTTCGTACAACCTGAACGCCAGAAAAAATGTGGAAAGGACAAGACAAGAAAGGACCTTGAAAGATAAATGGTGGGGCCTGGAGCACAAACTAAGAATTCTGGTGTTTCTTGAGTAATGAATCATTTTTTCTCCCAACTATTCGAGTCCCCAGTACAATCCATAGGAAATAAGAGAAAGTTGAAGAGAGACTTGATGTTTACTCCCATCAGTTCCTCACCCACAGGGTGAGATTCAGCACCAACTGCAAAGTTATGAGAACAAGAGCTGTTTGCCTAAGAAAAGCATGGCAGGGCTGCTGGAAAACACTCCAGCTCTTCTCATCATGCGAATGAAGTTAGCATCGAAGGGCCTGTCTAAATTAGGGTGCTCTCTCAAGGGCAGTACATCACTACACTTTGAAATAAGGCCTAAGGATGTAAGCATATGGTTTTCCACATCCTGGCCCAACCAACAAGAAACTTTAGAAATCACTTCAGACAACGTGCACCCAGTAAAAAACACACCACATCAGAGCAATGTATTTTACCCCCTTTTCTCCTTCATTTGGGGCTTTTTTTTTCTCTATAAATATGTAATAATTACAGATTGTACATGTGATAATTGCCTTAATAAATGCCTGTGAGAGTATATGAAAATTCACACAACAGTCCTGAGGGGTATGCAGGCATCTATACACGTATGTGGATGTGGTGCAGTGCAGACAGGAGGCTGAGGAACTGAAAGTCTGCCCTTTGGTAGCAAACATCTTGTATTGTGCTGAAAGTCTTCAAAAAGAGCCTCTCATTCTGCAGTCATTTACACTAACGTCAGCGTAAAATTCAAATGTTTTTGGCCTGGAACCAAAGCAGTTTTTCATACCAGATTAGCTCACTGTTTTTTGGTACCAAGCTATTAAAATGATATCATTATAAACAGAACTGAGGCAGTCAGGACTCTCAAGCATGGCACATCCATGGGCAACGATATTTTTAATCATTAGACTTCTCTTCTGGCTGCTTAGTAAGTGTAATTCTTTGATAAAGCAAGAAAATGTTTCATGGCAAAAGTAGAAGGCACCTGTGCAAACCACTGTGCAAACACTCAAGGAGATGGGTACAACTAATAATTTAAATGCACTATGCTAAGAAGTAAAACATAACTCATTGCCCTCTTTGAAGTTCTCTTTGCCCAGGACTCATGAAAAAAAAAAAAAAAAACAAAAAGAAAATGAACCCAGTGCTGTATTTCCATCCCCCAGGGTCCAATAAATTGAAGTCAAACATTTTTACCAGTGTGTTACATGCATCCTGACATCTGGAAATCGGAGCCTGGGGCAAGGATAACAAGCCCAGTCTGTCACCTGCAGCTTGCTCCAAGAGGATGCACGCCGCTTCAACGCTCCCAGGTTCAGAGGCGCCTTCACAAGTAACCACAATGCACAACCCACAAGCGAGCATGAATTGCTCCAATATTAAGTTGTCACTTGGGAGAAAAAAAGGATGGCTGACACGGAATGACCAACCTCCAGCCTTTACCATGGCTCTTTTCATTGCAACCTGCAGGTCAAACTGGTGCCTCAACACTGATTGTTGCTATTGATTGAGCATCAGAAGATCTACTTTTCATGTAGTATGAACAGTACCCTGCTTCTTCTGCCCTGGAAACTGTGGCTGAAGCCCAACAGTGAGGAGTGATAGGTGTGCATCCCTACTGCTCCTCGCAAGGAAACATGGGCTGCATTTCAGGCTGAGCCAAGCCTGCCCGGCCAGGCAAGGTGATGTGCAGAGGAGATGCAGGTTATGGCAGCGAGCGTTGGTTTATCAGGCAGGTCCTGACCGCTGGTAGAAACCAGGTGTCAGCAGCGCCTGGCAGTGCGGGACAGGAGACCCATCGTACCTGTCTTTAAGCACAGCTCATCAAAGTCGAAGCAGCAGCTGTTGTAGCTCTTGCACAGGTTGTCACAGCGGCAGCCAGGAGGCTCTGCCTCTTGAAGTTCAAAGCATCTGTTTTTGCAGGAGCCAGAGGTACTGATCCAGGGGGAATCTGACAGGACTGTGTGGAACAAGAAACAGGGCAACATCTGTCAGGCCGGCAGCGGTGGGACGGGCAGCTCAGCCCCAAGCCACTCGGATAAGCAAAACCTCGGCTGCCTGCTCTGGGGAAGGGAAGGGAGCAGGAAGAGAAGGTTGCTTGAAGAAACGAAAAAAAAAAAAAAAAAAACACCAAACAAAAAGAACAAATTCCAAAAAGGTTGCTCTTTTTGGGGGGGGG
>NW_009647595.1:2455738-2464503 GCF_000708025.1 Charadrius vociferus
CAAAAAAGTTGCTTTTTTTGGGGAGGGGGAAAAAAAAAAAAAAAAAAGGAAGGAAGCAGCCGTGCTGTGATAACGTCCTGCAAAGAAACAGCCCTGGCTTTACCTCTGTAACAATCAAGAGATCATTAGCAGAAATGTATTGAAGTCTCCAAGGCCCCATTCCAGGAGCTGCAGCTATTCCTCAGAAGCAGGCCTTTGTTTCCAGAAACCAAGTGACATTTTCATGGCTGGCTGGGCAGTTTGCATAGGAAAGGACTGCAATTAATCTACATGCAGTCAGCAGGACTTGGTTTGCTATACTGGAAGGCGCCAAATCAATGTCAAGCGTGAAAGAAAACTGTAAGATGCTCTATAAATTAATGGAGAAGTAAAGCAAGGCTTTTTGGTGGGCTTCTGTGGAGCATTAAATTATAAAACCTTAACGGAATACAAAAAGTATGTAAGAAATCAATATATTTGATGTGTATAACTAAATGGAGGACTGCCAGTCTGAAAACCATGAATAATGTATTAGACTTCAATAATCTATTTATTAGTAAGGGCCCTTACTATCAAAGCTGATATGTACTTCTCTGCTCTTTTCTCAAAACTTAGCATTTTATACACTTTACATATTTTATGCATATTATACATTTTTTTCTAAGAGAATCCTACATTGCGGCTAACGTGAAGCAGGAAAATTGTGTGCTACTTTCTAGGGTTAATAGTATTTTATGAAATAATGAACGTATGTTATTCTTTAAAAACAGAGGTGTTCCAAGGAAAATTTCACAATGCCTTTTGTTCCTTGAGAGACCCGTTAAAATTAAGTCTTTGAAACTGTCTTGGGGTTTGTTTTCTTTTAGACCGTGGTTTGGTTTTGGTTTTGGCAAACCCCACCATGATTAGCAGTATGATTTTAAGAGGACTGATGCAATGGCAGTTTTGGGAAACAGTTGCTCTGATCTTTTCTTATATATTTTTCTCCTACTCTTTTACATAGCTGAAAGTTTAGTCTCCACATAAACTGAGGGGAAATCTCTTCCCATACAAGATGGCATTATCCCAACACTGTGTGAATGGATGGAAAAGAAGATGAAGGTGGAGTTTGGAAGTGACACTGTAGTAGCTGATGTCCCACCAGCTCCCATCACCAGCACTACTGCTCCACTACTTCCCGTGGAGTGGCACTGGCACTGGTTGGACACCAGCATAAACCACTTCAGGGAGCAAACCTGGCAGTGAATCAACCCTCCAGCAAGGTAACGGGTAAGAAAACCAAACCTACCGTGGTTGCAGTCATGGATCACGGCAGTGGCAAGGCACATTCATATGACTGCTGGAAAAGGTAGTAGATAACTGGCTCTCTGCATTTGTTTTTTTTTTTTTTTTTTTTCAATCAGGTCAGTATTGCTCAGGGCAAGTAACATCATACACACAGTGAAGTTTCACTCTATAGGTACATACCCTCCAAGCACGCTCTTAATGAGCCATCAATATTTTGGCCATATGCATTTGCAAGAAGCTAAAGGTCTGGCAACGCAGAGATCAGTATTTTTTTTTGCTCACATAAATAGGCCACAAAGCTATGTTAGAAATTAATTGCTTGAGAACTGATTCAAAGCATGCTGACACTCAGATTTTCAGAGATGTGAAGTCTTGTTCCTTATTCTTAAAGACAGCTGTTTCCTGCCAAATGCTGCTGAAAACCTGTTACTAAATAATATTTCCATGTTATTTTTTGGAAGCTAGGTAATATATACAGTCACAGTAAGCTGTAAATCAAAGGTATTATGGACTCAAAGGTATTACATACTAGCATACACTGTATATCCCCTACACTGGTACTGCCCTCTTCATTTCAAAGGGATGAGAGAGAGATCGTTTCAGAAGGTCAAAAAACAGATGTCAACATGTGTTTAGGAAAGACAAGGTGTAAATCTGACTGCAGATTACATAAGGGACAGAGTCAAATGCAGCTCAAGGAGTGCCTAACTGTTGTAAAGAGCAGTTCATTTATCAAGAAGCCACTGGAACAAATTGCCCGCAGAGGCTGTGCAACCTCTGATCTTGGAAATTTTGAAGAACAGGTTAGACCAAGATCTGTCAGGAGCATTTCAGTAATAACTGGCCATGTCTTGGGATATAGAGAAGGTCTACATAGCTGTTCAAGGTCCCCTCTAGCTCCATCTTCTATAACTGAAAGTGGGGTTTCCATTTCACATAAGAAATGTTTAGCCCAGCCACCTTGCCTGTTATTTTTTCCTATCTCTTGACAACGACTTCATTACTGATATAACAAATTATCCCAAATTACTTAGCAAATTCAAGTCACACCTCCTGAGTCAGTGTAGGACACTTTCCGTATAGCAACACAAAAGAGGACTTGGTTTAATTCCTCTGATCTCTGAATACATTAAGATCGTTCCTTTGTTTATCACGTTTGACCTTGCCTTTGCAGCCAGACCATGATTTTCAGGTCGTGCACAATGCTGTGGCATGGGTACTGGTGCATGCAGAATAGTTTGCATATATATCATCAGAAGCTCCATCCCTGGCAAGTATTTTCAAATTAACAGAAGCCCCTGTACAGAACAAACTTACACAATTTCAAAGTCCTTTTCAAAATTCCTGCACCCCTCCACAGCTCCTGCAATCGGACCATGCAGCAGGCAGAGGCACCTCAACATGAAGATCCTCCCCTCCTTACATAATACATAAAGCTTTTCACATTTTTTCCCATGCATTTTTTTTTTTCAGTCAACTAAGCTAAAAACAATCATCTAAGGATTGTCTCTTATGTCATAGGTTAGAGAGAGAAGAGTTACACAGGCCAGTTAAGCCCTTCTGATTCAGTCCATAGAGCGTTATTACATTTCCATTGTAAATGTGTTATGTTGACCTTGGAAAGTGCCATATCAAACTACTTGCTCTGATTCTATCTGATTACAATATTTTTTAAAAAATCAAATCCATTCACTTCCAGTAGTATTTCAATCACAGGACTGCACAATATAGACATGCTTGCACAGTCATTACAGGAAGGAAACTACCTGGTAAGCATTTGCCATTTTGGATCCTATGGATCCTATATGGAACCTATATGGATCAGCCAAATACCTATACAAAACATTTGGAACACTAGTTTTGCTAGATAATATTCACATCATGAACTTGCATTTCATTTTGCAGAATGCCATTGCAATAAGTAAAATTTCAATGAAAAGTCCTTGAAAGATCTTACAAAGATGCGTAGAAATCCCATGAAGCAAATAACTTACAAATGCGAGGTTATGAAAGAATGGGAGCCTTCGTTCTCTAATGTCTTTTAGAAATTTTATGTCAAAAAATTGTTTCAATGAAATAATTTGTTGGGTACAAATATTAAACATCTCAAATGTATAAATGCATATATATATGTACACTGTAAAAAGAGAACAAGAAGAGGGGGTTAGGCATTACGGTACTTCTTTTACACGCATTTATAATGGACCGGGGAAAAAAAACATGTTGTTTTTGACTCATAGATGAGTTCTATGCTAGATGAAAACTAAAATTTGCTTACAGTCCTGGTATACCCCTGGAGAAATAACCAATTGGCCATATATAGTAATGTTTGGTGAAAAGAGTGTTTTTTCAGTCCAAAATAATTAACTCTAAACAGCAAGAAACTTGGAAATAAATAAGTCAAAGCAGAATGGAGTTGCAAAATAAGCAAAAGCAGACTGGAGTTGAAAAAGAATTTATAACTATCTTTTATCCTGGATATTCAATTGCCTGGACTTCTGAAGAACTACAACTGGAAGTCATGGAACTAGCAGAGCCTAAATAGATTCTTTCATCACAGTGCTTTAATTTTGTTAAGAAAAGCACCTCTCCAATAAATTCTTTTACTTTCTTCTTTAGACAGATGTGACTATAATACTTTATTCTTTGCTATCACATCCTTTTTTTTTTTTTTTTTTTTTTTTTTAACTGCAATTAAAGTAACCAAGCTGCGTAAACACAGAAGGGACAAAACCCTCCGTTACTTTTTTGTCTCTCATTGTTGCATTGTGGACTGGACTACTTCAGTGCCAGGTGCTGGTCCAATTCAACCTGTAAGCAATTTCTCAAGACTGTCAAAAGTACCCCATCTCCTGCCCTCTTGCAAGAGATCCTATATTTCTTCCTATTTTCCTGGAATGCTAAGTTAAACCTCCTGCTATTGGAAACAGCTCACAGCTACTGATCCCAGCCCTGGCGGTGTTGAACAGTGCTGGTTGGCTCAGCAGAGTTGGCACTGATGACCTGCAATGGGTCCCAAATATCGGATCTTTGGGACTTCAGTACAAACCAACTGACCAGCCCTGCCTTAGAGCCTAGAGGGTCACCACTGAAAGGAAAGCAACTGGCAGTCAGGTGTTGAAGATATGAAATGCAAATCCTTCACGTTGCTATTACACACACTACACAAGTGCTCTACAGTTAACACACTAAAAGATAAAAATAGAAATAAATTTGGTTTTCAAGCCTTTTTTTTTGTTTTTACCGTTATATAAAGATCAAAAGCAACAGCTGCTATCTTTTTGGTTACCTAAAATGCCTCTGCTCAGTGATCAGCAGCCCTGATTGTGGCTGTGATTAGACACCAATTCCTGTGAAAGAAGGCAGGGGGGTGGGGGTGGGGGTACGGGGGGACACACAGCTTCATTACCAGGAACACAACAAACTCAGGCCACGGTAAACAATTTTATAATTAAAATTCGCAAGCTGTCATTACAGACGGGTATTGCAAATGAAACCCTTTCACTTCAGTCATATTAGCCAGCTCAAAGTCAATGACCACAAGTTTCCTTTCTCCTGCCAAAAGAAGGAACAGAGACACAAGTCAAGCCTACTTCTTTTTTCTTAAAAAAAAAAAAAAAAAAAAAAAGAGAATAGTTTTCCATTTTATATATTTTTTCCACTTGGACTATGCCCGAGCTTACAAAACCCTATACTGCCCCAGAACACAAACAACAGTCCCTTCTGTGGCTTGTTCTCGCTTTCCTCCAAAGAAAAAAAGTAGGAGGCTAAAGAAAAACAGACGACTCGGTGACAGAACATCTGGGCGAACACCTGCTCTCCTCTCCCGGCCCTCTCCGCCGTCAGATGTCTGCCGTCTACTGTTCACAAACCAGCATGACCTCAGGAGCCACAGAAATCCCAAAAGCTTTTCTCACCAGTGCCTCTCAAGAAACCGCTTCAATAGCTACCAAAATAAAACCAGAACCCTTAAACCCATCAGGGAGCTTGCCTTAGCTCTGAGAAGGAAACTGTGCGGAGCACAAAACACAGCAAATGCTATGCAGGAGCTGATGAGACCCGTCTCTGTGAGGCTGACAGTGCTCAGTCCTAAAATAAGCTAGATTTTCCATAGTCACATGCACACAGAGCAAAAGTTTAAGTAAATAGGAGACCTATAGGTGAGTCCCAAAGGTCAACTGACTCGGGCTCAGCGAGTTATTTCTTCTTCTCCATATCCTAGAGGGAAATGGAACAAGCAAACTACTGTTTCAGAGTAGGAGTGGTTTCTAACCACAGTATATAACATAAAGGTATTGCGATGTACAATTTATGTTTGTTACTGTACCTGATACCGGGCCCTCATCCCATTCTTCAGATCTCTTAAATCGATTTGTTGTAAATCCCATGCAGACATTTACTCCAAAAGCAAAAGCAAATAAAGATATAACCTGCAAAAGTAAAACAGCAAAGTGAGCAAACTGTGCAAAAAGCAGGACTTCAGAACTAAGAGCGTTACAATTAAAGGGGCAGAGATGGTCCTCTGTACATTCGGGCTCCCCAGCGCTGCAGTTCCCATCACTGGAGCAGCAGCTGACAGCATCACCGTTGGAGAGTAACACAAACCAGAAGGGGTTTATGAATAAAACATCTCTTTCTGAAACTGAAACGCTCCTTTTTGTAGGAACTTGTTCAGGAGAGACGGACTACTCCTCCTCTAAAAGCAAACAGGCTGCGCTGCTCTGCTCTCCTCTCCTCCCCTACCTGGTGCGAGTGGCCGCAGCCCTTCTGAGCCATACTAGAGAATTCTTGAAAAGCCGGCGCGGCACCGTCGCCTTTTCTTTATAGTGAGCGCAGAGCTCTGTTTGCTCTGGGAGTTCGGGCTATTAGCTACAAGTAATCCCACCTGGTGAGGTTGACAGGCTCGTGTGATTTGTCCAGGGGGTGATTTCATCATGTTTCACTCACAAATCACAGCTCCGAGTGCAAGAAGCTCCAGGCATCATCCCTCGCTGCGCCCTCCCCCCAAACACACACACGCACGCTTTTATGTGGTTTCCTCTGGCAAAGCAGGGCTTTCTTGTGTCGCGGCGGCCAAGAGCTGTTCCTGCTCCGTTTATTCTCCTCGCAAAAGTAACATGGTTAAAAGAGAAACCAAATGCATCTCCATCTGGCTCAGAGAAGAAGGGGGGGGAAGTTCCACTCGGGGCTGGGAAATGAAAATCTCCCGATGCCACCCTCAAATGTCACCCGGCGTCGCAGGCGTTGCTGCGCGGTGGGCTCGGCGCATGGGGCCAGCACGCAGCCCCAGCCGCTGGCCTGGCGACGGCCGGGTGGGCTTTGGGAGCTCGGGCAGCCGTTTCATTCCCCCGCTTTGCTCCTGAAGTTTCCAACTGGGTCACGGAGCAGAGTCCCCCCCGAAGTGGGGACACCTTCAGAGCGGGGGTTATTTTTCAACGCTGTTCTCCGGTGCTGCTGTGGTGATGCAAGGCTTGGATGGATGGAAACGCAAGCAGCTTTATCTGAATAGCTGGAAGCCGCAGACTTCCAGAAAGGAAGGGAAGTGACACGTTCCCTCTGCCCCACATTTTCCCATTTTCATCAACAACGGAAAGCTCGGCTCTTTGGATAAGCACTTCTATTTACAAAGCAAATGATAATGCTAAGCAGAATTACTGTTCAAATCAGTGGCTTAAATATTATTTGCCAAGGCAAATTATTTGCTAGTGTAGTTTGCCACTTTTTTTTTTCTCTGAATAAAGCTTCTTTCATGAAAGTGTTTACTAACAATTACATTTAAAGAGACAGAGTCAAGTTTTGTAAGCCCTTGGATGGACTGAGCTTCCCGTGCGACCTGTCCCATATTCTATATTGGCATTAAGAAAAACAGTACAGTTTACTTTAAACTATCTTGCAATATTAAACAGGCACAATTTTGAGCTTTGTTTAGAGGTACCTTTTACCTGCTGCAGTACCTCTCCTTCCCCACGGTGTAGCTTTACAGGGCAGAGACTAAAAAGCCCTCCTCTTTGCTGCCCACCTCTTACCAGGCTGCCAGCCTTTGCTAGGAGCTGATCCTTTTTTATGCAGTTTCTTAACCAAAAGTGGCTCCATTGTGCAGCTCTATCTTTGCACTGCAAGCCTCAGGGAAATGTAATTAGCCTGAGAAGACCTACGTCGTATTCCTCTCCCTTGCACAGACCAGGACTGTGAAGGTAAGACATATCTTCTAATGTTCACTTCATCACTAGCTGGGTTGAAAATTAAATAGGTTGCAATAGGCAATATTTTTCCAGTAAAAACCAAAAAAACTCCACAGAGGTCTAGAGAAAAATAATCACTGAAATTTTTACTAGCTGTTCCTACAAAATTCTTCACCCTTAGCCTCTGGTATATCCTGTGGTTAAACAACTTCACCCCCAAGCATGAGATCAGTATAACAGTGTGTGACAGCAGCAGAAGGGAAACCAAAGATGTCAGAAATAAAATTGCTCAATGGTGTTGCCTATGTATCTCAATTAATGAAGTCCATGATTTCATGGGCAAATCACAGGAATCAGCAGCCCTAAGCTCTCCTCCAGCCTGGGACGCTTGGGTCAGTGAGTGACCCAGGCAAAACACAACTGAATTTTCAAATCTGGTGGCCAATTTTGAGTGCCCAAGACAATATGTCCAGCTTCATTTTCAGAGATGCTGAGCCTTTGCTGTGTTGCGTATCTTCCTAACACACAGGTGCTCAGTTCTTTTGAAATAAAGCTCCTACATAAGTTAAAAATTACCACCCAGAAAAATAAAGCAAGAAACAAGCCCCCAAAATACAGCATCATGGATGACTTCTGCTGATTTGAAAGTACATATTTAATTTTTCCATTCATGAAACCTCTCTGGAGCTTGTAAACTGCACAATTTCATATAAATGGAGGAGTTCATTTTATGTTTCCTGGTCCATGCTACAAGTAATTAACCTCCTTTGTAATATCCTTTAGAACTATAGATGATGACGACTCTGAATCTGCTAATCTTTTTCATATGTGTTATGTAAGACACATTTTCCAGTAGCTCTGAACTGACCGCATACTCAGATGCACAATCATCTTTTTGTCATAAGGACTCTGCCTGAAGCCACCCCACAGATGCACAAGGAACCTATTAGCATGAACGAGGTATAATGATTTTGTTCAGGCAAAATTTCACTGCTAGGATCACTGGAAATTAAATTTTTTAGCAATGGATTGTCATTTTATTCATCAGAATAGGAAAGACTAAAGCTAAAATAATGTATTCCAGGCCCAAGAATGCAGTGGTTCAGTCAAAGTTTTAGAGCTTAATGAAACACATTAAAAAGTAATTTTAACAAGATCAACAGAATATGAAACGCCTCTTCATCAGTTATTGTGCATAAGAATCGGCCTTTGGCTTTTATGGCTTATATGGTCATACTGATTATTATTTAACTCTGGATGCAAAAGGATGCAAAACTTCCAACCAGCCACTAGGTGACACTTTAAATGAGAGGTTTA
>NW_009647595.1:2464554-2552757 GCF_000708025.1 Charadrius vociferus
GTTATATAAAACTGATTTTTCTGGACCAGTTTTTTTTAATGAGAAAAGAAAATGCAAAGAAATCAAGCATATTGGCTGAATCAGACGTTGGGGATGGAGTGGGGTCTAAAGAAACGAGCGTTTTTAGCTATTCATCTCCATCTTGCACTGCTGGATGCAGCCACATCTGGTGACCAGGGGGCCAAGGTGAAAGCCTTCAGTATGCTTGAAAGCAGCATGAAAGGCAGAAATGTGAAGGACTTCTCCAAAATGCCCAGGAACTCTCATCCCCCAAAATACAGCTCCCACATATAATTGTGGCCAAGAAAAAGTTAGTTGGGTATATGAAATAGCAATTTCAAGGAACAAAACCTTCTGATAAACTATAGAAATTCAAGCAGTGTCCACATCAAGTCTCCTTAGGTACAAGCACTGTGAAACCAAATAAGCTTCCAGCAGCCAAAGTGAACATGGGAAGATCTGGGTACCTCGCTGAAAACACCCTGAGGCTTTTTAGCAAAACCGAAGAGGCACAACATAACAAGAAGAGCTGATTCCTGGGCATAAAGGACTTTAAACGATATTTTTATAGGACTTTATAGATCAAAACCAAATATTTTTGGCACCCAGCCAGTGCAGTGACTGATAAACAAGACAGAGAGGGAAGGGAAGGCGAGTGAGAGGGCAAAGGCAGCAAAGGGACAGGAAAAGGACAGCAAAGCCAGCCAGGGTCAGCAGCCTGGTGACAAAAAGAGAGGTGAGAAGAGTCAGAGTCAGTACAGGAGGGCGATGACCTGCAATGAGCAGTCCCCCAGCAGAGAGGAGCCCAGGATCCAGGCTACAGCCACATACAGAAACGTGATCGCACAGCCTGGGTATGCCGGAAAAAATACAAAAGAGTTGCTGAAGGATGAAGGACCTATATCTGCTAAGCTTGTAAGAGTACCACTGAAGACCCCAAAATAGGGTCACTGAGAAGTCCTTTTTACCCGATGGAGACAAAACACTTCAGCAAGTGATAGATTTCAAATGGTTGGCAAGCTGGCTTAGAAACAAAAAATTGCAATCTGGTCATGAAGGGTAGGAGAGGACACAGATGTTTGCATGGATGCACTAAGGGGGCAGGCAGGGTGTAAAGGAAAAGAAGCTATTAGCAGAGACAAGGGTCAAACCGGCCCTTCCTTGGGCTTTAGGACACGTTGTGAGTGTTAACAGCAGCTTCTGCCAAGATCTTTTGTTCTTGCACACGTAAAAGCTGCATTTTGTCAAGGAGGCAATTTCCCTGGCAGAGGGCACAGGACCGACTGTCAAGGAGCTGCAGCACCATGCCCACTGCCACATGCCCACATGAGACTGGGAAGAGCCATAAACCAAGCTATGCTCATGAGAGTACGTCCTCCTCACCACAGTGCCTCAAAACACCACCCACAGCACCTTGAGGCTTGAGGAACAGTCACCAATTATCTGTCTGCTCATCACTGCCCTGAGGGGAATGGTATGCAAACCATAGTGCCTGGTGCACTGGAGGAGTGTGCTGAGGATGACTTTCTTGTCCAGAAAGATCCATAAAGGGGTGCCAGACCCTCAGGGACAATCACAGACAAATTAAAGTCTTCAAAATTGCAGTTTGCTGCAGCCCAACCCCTAAGGCACCGAGTGCCTTAGGCACCTATAGGCCCATCAACATTTCTGAGGACCCTACATCACGCCTGCAGGGTTCACAGGGCCGGGAGGTGAGTACCCGGATCCAGCCCAAACCTCACTGAGGACGATCAGCAAAGCACGTCGACCAGCAAAGCATGTTGCATCCCTCCTTGCCTCACCCTCCTGTACGTGCCGTTCCAGGATGGCTACCGAACCACGTCCTGCACGAAATGTAGGTGTATCAGCTGCACACCTGTCCGAAACTGAGCCTCCATGCTCTGCCTACCTGGAGAGAGAAGAGGAACCACCGGCCAAGGGAGGACCTGAGTCCCAGCCTCTGCTTTGGTGAAGTAAAACCTTGTGTACTCACTGGGATGAGGACTGAAACCCCTATGGGGAGCCTGGTGAAAAAAAAGGAGGGCCTGATGCAGCACAGGAATAAATTCTCCCACAGCCCAAGTCAGATATGGCAGCTTGGGTGGCTAAACCAGAGCTGTGGATTTGGCAAGAGCACTGCAGCTCCTGAAGCTGCCTCTGATGCCTGTGGAGGGGCCTTAGCTCAAGTGCATCCTACACACGCAGTCACCGTTTGCATCCACACACAAGCAAAGCAAGATTTAGAAGTGAAGTCACCTCTTTTGTCAGAGCAGGTAAGTTAGCTGGAAAAAGGAGACAAGTTTTCAGTGACCTAAAGAAAGCTTTCAGTGCCTGAATGCCCGTCTCTCTCCTCCCAGCAGTACTACAGCTAATAGACCAACACAGGGTATTACACCTCTCCATGTGAACCACATATATGACAGTAACAGCATTAACACTAGTCCAACATGTACACCTTCAGCATCTTCAAAGAAACTAACGTATTCCCAATTCAGTTGCTAGACAATATTATTATTATTGAAGCAGCATAAAGACTTCACCAAAATGCACTAAGTTCAGAACTATATTTTTTAAGGTAGTCATATATAAAAATTTTAGCATGCTGCAGAATTAGAACTGTTCCATGATGAAAACTCACTTTCTTATGGAGAGGATGAATGAGTGACACATTAAGCCAAAGAGCCTTTTGGCTCTTTGTGTTTTTAATGCATCCCATGTAAGGCTAAGTATGTCTTCAGGTCCTCATCCTTGCTTTCCTCTGTGTGAGATGGTGATGGGTATCACAGGTGCCCATCAATGGCTTTATAGCCATCTTTTAAAAAAAGCTGTAGGCTTCACTGATGTGCAGGGTAGATTTAGACTGAACATTAGGAAAGAATTTTTCACAGAAAGAGTGGTCGGGCATTGGAATAGGCTGCCCAGGGAGGGGGTTGAGTCACCGTCCTTGGATGTGTTTAAGAGCCATTTAGATGTGGTGTTGGAGGATATGGTGTTGGGGAGAACTTTGTAGAGTAGGGTAGATGGTTTGACTCAGTGATCCCAAGGGTATCTTCCAACCTAGACAATTCTATGATTCTATGATTCTGCGAAAATCACCCACCTACTCTGCCAGTAGTCTGGAGGTCTCAAGGTCTTTGCATGGTACCTTGTATGCGCCACACACAATCACTGTTAATTTATTTGAATTTTGCAACGGATACAGCCTGTTCCATCCCACAAACACCATAGCCCTTTAAAAACAACAAGTTACAGTGAAAAGAGAAAAAAAAACCAACAAACAAAATCAAACAAAAATGGGAAAACTACTTAAAGATGCAATAAAGCAGGTTTTCTAGACTTCAAATAATGTTCCTAGTTTCTTTGTGTAACTTGTGTGTACATCCTTTACCATGTTCGAACCTTTCTCAGTAGAATATTAGCTTTGAATTTCCTGGGTATATAAAACTTCTTGTGGGGGCCTCTACAATAATCCTGTAATGTACCTCTCCTACTTAATCTTATTTACCCTCAGCCCAAACTCTGTTTTGGCACACTTTTCAAGCTCAAGGCTTGGTTATGATTAAAAAATTTCCAAGTGCTAATCTCTTCCCTACAAGTAAAATGTGGATATAATTAATACTGTTTTGTTTACTTTGAGTTTGTTTTCTTTGCCAAACAAGAGTTTCTGTTTGTTTGTTTTAAATCTCTTTTTTTTTTTAAATTATTTTGGCACTTGGATCAAAAAAAAAAATATTTCAATTAATATTTTTCTTCTCGTTAATCTAAAAAAAAAAAAACCCAAACCACTGGTATTTTCTAAATAGCACAACCCTTTTTGATTTCAGTTTAAAGAGATATGTCACTAGGAATATTGATCTCAACTTGCCTGCTTTGTCCATCCATGCTCTGCAGCACTGATACTTCTGGGGAAAAAGCAAAGTGGGATCAGGATGGAAATAGAGGATTCCCCCACAACAAACAGGGACATGCCCTTAGGTGGGCACATTTTCCTCCTGTTTCTATGCACAAAGCGGCATCTCAAGACCGAAGAACTGGTTGCTGTTATGGGGACCTATAGGCTATCTATGAAAGCTTTTTTGGCATGGGAAATGAATGCACGAACATAGGACAGGTTGTGACAGTGTTGTAGTTAAGATAAAAAAAAGTTGTGGGCCTTCTGGGGCATGAACCTACTTCACATATGTCCTGTTCAAGTGCGGAGCTATTTTATTTGCATAAGGACTGCACGACTGCACCATGGAATGCAATCAATCCAGCACAGAAAGAAGGAAATCCTCTTTTTAAAAAAATCCTGAAGAAATCAGGACATCTTTTTCAGATGTCCTCTGAAAAAGAAAAACAGCAATTATTAAAAGCTGGCTAAACTCTCTGATCTGATTCACTGAGTGGCCACATGAACACTTATGTGAAGGAGGATGCAATAGGAACTGCACAGGCTTCTGCCCAAAGAAAAATGCATAAAATGAGGACACAGCTAACACTCTCACAGACTTAGCCCCATCTGCAACTCCTTTTTGGGGATACTGAATTATCTCTTATTTGAAAGACACATCACAGCTGTTGGGAGGGGTGAAGGATTTAAATAGCTTGGAAATATGTGGATTTTCTGCCCTTTTCCTTCAGAACAGAAATAAAACCAGCATGTAGAGTCCAGATACCAAGCATCTACCGGCAGCCCTGGCAGACTGGCTACTCCTTGCCTTCACTTCCATCCCTCTCACCCCCACCAAACACTCCCAGGACTACACCGTGGGTCAAAACAGGTTAAAAAATTCTCTTTCTTTCACAGGTTTTGCAGTTGGAGGAGTTCCCTGGGCCTCAGCCCTGGAAGCAGCAAGTCTGTGAGATTCAGTAAACTGCTACTGCTTCTGAACCCCAAGCCGGACACTGTAAATAAGCAGCATCCCATGGGAGTGGGATCAGGGGAGCAGCATCAGGGGAGTGGGGGGCAGAGCACAGACAGGCTCTTCTCTTCCCCTCCACTCACTGCTGCTCCCAGGAGAGCGGTGTCACCGCGGCGTACGCTCAGCTCTGCGTTTCTGAACATGCATCTGCTGCTGCCTGTTTTAATGGCAAAGCACAAAAGCTTCAAACAATTGCATATTACTTTTTAGGTCATTTAGGACAGATGGGCCACTTTCCAAGCATCACAAATTTTCCTAAGTTGAACCGTGTCACCACCACTTTAGTCAAACGCCAGCTTTTTTTTTTTCTGATTGCAGCTGAGTGCAAAGATGACAAACGTAAGTACAAAGGGAAAAACATCCTGTTGGAACAGTACTCCCTGTTTTCTCCGGGTGAGAAAAGTATAAGCGATATTTAAACAACAAAACAATGTGATCCATTGCTGGATTTTTTTTTAAACCCATATCACAATGTGTGACCGAATAAATTTCAAGCTATAAGGAATGCAATACAAAAAAAAATGAGGGGAAGTGCTAGAAATAAAAAATATGCAACTCTGTGCTAGCATGGATTTGAAAAGGGATTATCAAGGCGTTTTTTGATGTAGATACTTTTTTTACCTTTTCAACATAAAACTTTGGAAAGGAATAAAAAGTCTTTTTTTTTTAATGGATTAAAAAAAAACTGTAGGGACACTCTGGCCACTTAAACATTAACAGATTTCTTCAATATTATAAAGCAAATAGTCTTATTAAGTTAAGTTTTAATTCTCTAACATCTTTTTTTTTCATCTAGCAGTACAAGATTTTCAGAAATAATGGGCTCCTCAGTTTAATGATTGCTGACTGCTCTAAATCAAAAGCAGCTTTGCTTTCCTCAACCTTAAGAGATGTATCTCCTCCCCACCCCAGGAAATCCTTTTTTCACAGCAGACGGGACTAAAGTCAGCTTGAAATTACATCTGTTGACGTTTCTTAGGGCAGAGACAGGTGTTCCTGGGTGTCCACAGAGAGCCAGCAAAACAGCTGGGGCTATTTAATTTAGTATCCTTCTACTGTCTGTGCTGCCCCTTGTCCAACACGCTGCAAATGAACACCTTTGAAGGCAATGTCTGATCCAACCCACATGAAAAAGGACTTGAGTAAACTACCTCTCTGGTGAAGAGGGTTGAAACACCTTCTTTTCCAGCAATAGCTTTGCCAACCTAAGGAAAGTCCTCCAGTGCCTGGGGTCCCCACTCAGGTCAGTGAATTCAACATTTCAACCTTTCAGGTGAGGAGTTGCTCTGCCTGGCTGCCTCTCCTCCTCCTCCTCTGCACTGCACCACACTGACCACATGAGTTACACTGCTTGGGTGATCTTCCTCCAGCCTGGTGCTGAGGAATACTATGATTAAATCTCTTTTTTTTTTTAGAAACAAAAAAATAATGAAGACCAACAGGCTTTGACCAAAGAAGCCTGGATAGGCGATGGAAACAGACAGGGAGAAGCAATAGCTTCAGGTGACACAGCTGAAGGCAGCAGAGGAGGAGCATCCCTACCACTGGGGCAAATGAGGTTCACTTTGCAGTGAGACAGAGCAGGAGCACGTTCAAGCTCCCTCTGGGGTAGCTTAGGCCACAACAGCTGTTTTGAAAATGAGTATCGGACTATAACCTCATGTTCATACCACTGCTTGTAGGCAACCTAAGCCTGCTGAAACATCTGCTTGATTCTGCAAATAATTCAGAGCGGTTTTGGAAGGTATTGGATTAAAAAAATGACACTAGGGAAGCTTCGGTTTTCATTGCTTCCTAGTCTGACGCATTATAAATAAAAGAAACAAGCTAACCCCAAAGCCCCATTGTATAAGGGCAGGTGGAAGCACAGTCAGACTGCAGGACAGAGGGCACAGGGCAGAAGCAGGGGAGGCTTTTGGAGAGGTGGCAGCTTCAGCAAATAAACCAGGCCTGACACTGCCAGCAGCAACTGCCAGGACAGCACGGTAGCTGAAGGCACCCGATACCCATGACTGTCATAGCCATCTCCTACCATCTGTGGGGAATGCTGAGCTGGCTGGGCAGAGCAAGTCAAGGGCAGAAAAAGACATCTTAGTGTTGGGGGTGAAAAGGGACAAAACATATTGGGAGAACAGAGCTTTGGAGATGCCAAAGGGAATTTTCCCTTCTTGTTCTCTCTGTTGTGGGGCTTGGGGGGAGGAAACCATCCTTGTGATCTGTAGTCTATTGTCAATGCTCTTTTTCAGTTATACCACACTAGTCCAACATAAGGGGACATTAAAAAATTAAAGCCTATTTAGATGCATTGAATTTATGTGGTCAAGCACAAATGACCTGAGTAATGAATCCTTTTGGACTTGGCAGCCAGCTGAGGTTGGGACCCTTCAGGTTGATTTCTTTAAAAGAGGACTTAGGTTGTGGCATCAAGCAATTCTTTAGTACAATCCTGTCATTTACAAAGAATGCACAAAAAAATGCTGTTTTCCTGAGCAGGGAAAGGAATCCTATTGTTTTGGCTATCCAAGAGGCATTTAAGGGCTTCTTACATTTATACTGATGAAGGGCCATCAACTTGAAGGGAGTTTCACCCCATTTTATAGTGGTGATCCTTTCCCTCTATCCCACCCCAGAGGGGTGACCTTGTTTCAGGTTTGCCTGTTGTCTCTACTGCCACCTTAGCTGTGCATCCTCAGCACGGAAAGAGAGGAGAGCAAGTATTTACAGGTGACAGCAATTTAATTATCTACAAACTGTTGTTTCATCAGGACATTTCTCCTCACCCCCTAGTAGTGCCATATTTTCATCTACAGTATGTTTTTTTTCTCAGCCAAAATTTCTTTTGGGGATGCAAAGAGAGCCTTTGAGGAATGACTTTCCTGGCCTGAGCCACACACTTAGGCTGCACGGAGCAGCTATTGTCCCTTTCTTCCAGATCCCACCATGGTCAACTGCTGTAGGTACCAGACCCCAGCCACAAGCTCATACTGTTACCTGCAATACTCTTCTTTCTCCAAAGACAGCTGAAGCAAGCCATATTTTCCCTTTATACAACCTATGGAATCTTTGAAGTGATAGTATTTCACCCAACATTCTTCACTGATGCTGGTATAGATGGACCAGGCTGCTTTCGGCCTCTTCCAACCATCCCACTCATGTCTGAGGTCATGCTGACACACCAAACTCTGGACTGGAGCAACTGAAGGGGTGGCAATTAATTACAGGCCCTGCAGCTGCAATCAGATTTTCTCTGTCCCAGCTTTGGTAGCCCTGACACTGAATTTGGTGCACCCCAGTCCTGATGCTGCTGCCACAACACGGGTTCCTCACCACCATTCTGTCCCAGCTCCAGTAACGCCCACCAGCCCTTGGCCCATTCCCTGTTCTGCCATGGCCAGAAAACTTTTTCAAGCTGTCACATTCATCAACAGCACCAGGCACGTACAGCTAAGACTGGAAAAGGATTTTCTGCAAGGGGAAATACACAGCAATAAGTAAGCACATATTCTGTAGATAGTAACTTCTGCCTTGAAGTTCACTTTATTCTCTTTGCCCTTTCTACCACTATTTGTCATGAGTGCTGGTGCTTCCTGAGGCACCAAAATCCTGCCTCAAGGACTTGCACTTAAATAGGACAGTTTGAAGCAATTCTGCAGAGCTAAACTGATGGAGGAAAGTAATTGAAAACACAGGGTGTGGGATGGAGTGTCCCTGGGCTGTATTCCTCCCCTCTGCTTTGTTATGCTGTTTGCAAAGTGCTGAGGGAAGTCTTCAAATCCTGTCCCAGGTTTGCACGGGGCTCTCCATAAAACTTGGAGTGATTCCCTGTGGAGCCCATTTGGAAATATTCTGCCTGCACTGACTCTGACAACTTTTGCTACAGCATGGACAGAGCAGTAGAATCATCCTTTCTTCAGGTCCACACGTTTCCCCCTTGCAAACTACCCATGTCTGGCAAAAGAATGACCTGGTGAGTTGGTTTGTGTGTAAACACAAGCATATGGACCTGTCTGTGTGCATCTCCTCATCGGTTAGTCCTGGCTAAGCACACATGTGGCGAGGCAGCCTAGGAAGGACACCCTGCCTTGTCCCCACAGCTACCTGCACTTCAACATGCGTCAGCACAAAGCCAGAAGCTTGAAATTCGGTGTTAGATCAAAAACCCTGTATGAACAAAGTGGTATTGCCCAGGACAGATAATATATCCCAAGTTCTTTGAGCACCACAGGGATGAGAGGAAGGACCTTGGGCTGAACATGATATTTAACAACAAGCAGCAAAAAGTAAAGAGCTGTGAAGAGAATAAAATGAGAAATTGCAGTGATGGGGTTGGGAGGTAGCTGCCGTGGGAGGGAGGGTTTCAGAAGAACAGCAGGAACAACTCCATGTTCCACAAATGGTGTGCAGGTTTCTACACCAGATGGACATGGGAGGGAAAAATAAGGTTATGTCCAAGGATAAGTTCCAAAGAACTCCACAAAAAAAAAAAAAAAAAAAAAAGAGAAAGCCAGTGAAGAGTCAAGTGATAGCAAAGCCAGAGATGTCTTCCAAAACTAGAAGGCTTTCTGGTTAAAATCTTTAAATAGACAAAAATACATGGAAATAGAAGATCAGAGGGTGCAAGTCCAGAAACACACATAAAATTGTGCATTATTTTTGTAGATACAATGTCAATATTTATGGCTTCTGTATTGGGTGTCGGTGCCCAGGCGCTGGCGGTGGGGGCTGCAGGGCGGCCTCTGTGAGGAGAGGCAGGGGCTGCCCCGTGCCACATGCAGCTGGTTCCAACCAACCCACCGCCGGGCACAGCTAAGCCCCGCAGCCAAGGTGGTGGCCCTTCTGGTAAAACGTATTGAAGAAAGGGTAAAAATGGCTGTGCAGGTAGTAAGCAGTGAGGGAAAAATTGTGAAAAACAGCCCTGCGAACACCATGGTTGTGAAGAAGGAGGGGAGGAGGTGCTCCAGGCCCCTGCAACCCGTGGAAGAGACCTCAGTGGAGTGGGTTTATCCTGAAGGACTGCAGCCCATAGGAAAGACCCACAGTGGGGCAGGGAGACGTGCGAGGAGGACAGAGCAGTAGAGGGGGGCTGTTACAGATGGATCACAACCCCCCATGCTGCCGGGGGTGGTGGGGAAGAGGTGGAGGAGTCAGGAATGAATGAGTCAAGTTCAGCCTGGGAAAACGGACAGGCAGGGGAAAGATGCTGGTTTAATTTTTGTCTTTGCTTCTCATTATCGAGATCTATTTTAATTGGCAATAAATTAAATTCATTTTCCCCAAGTCGAATCTGTTTTGCCCATGACTCTAATTGGTAAGTGATCCCCTTGTCCTTATCTCAACCCATGAGCTTTTCCGTCTTATTTTCTCCCACTGTCCTGTTGAGGAAGGGGAGTGAGAGAGTGGCTGGGTGGGCATCTGGCAGCCAGCCAAGGTCAACCCACCACAGCTTCCTGTTAAAAATCTCTACAAGATATTATGAAATTAGATAAACAAAGGAGAACACTTATAGATGAAACGTTTGAGGTACTTCCCAATAAAAAGAATGGAAGGAGAGCATGAAGTCTACCACAGAAATGAAAAGAGAGTGACTGGACAGGAATTGAATTTGAAGAGGAGGCATCTGAGGACACAGTTTATCTCCCAGTCACAGATGTAGGGAAGGTTCATCTGCAATAGGAGAAAAACTCTGCCTGGCTCAGGGCGAGAAGACAAGAGCTAAGCATAATAGCACCTGCTATTATTTTGGATTTTCAATCTCTTTTCATCCAGTTTTTCATGTACAGCACTAGCAACTGGAACTTCTAAGCAATGGAATTTAAACAGTACAGAACAGCAAACTAGTCCGCCAATGCCAATAGAGCCTATATGTGTTTGTTTATATATTTACATTTCTTTGTGTATCAAAGTGACAGTGCCCCTGTTCTCCTTTACTCTAAATGCATGGAGCACACACAGTTTCATGGGTTTTGAGACAAAGAAAGCCTGTGAGATCACTTGGTCTAACACCCTGCAAACATAGTTGTCATCTCATCCAGTGATGAGCCCGCGGGAGTGTGCATCCCAGCTGGGCTGGCACAGGCGGCATGGGGAGAGAGGCACTGGGAGGTTCGAAAGACCCCATCCAGCAAGATGCAGTAGAGATCAAGGATTCCTCCAGCTTTGCAAGCACACGAAAACCAGTTTGTGTTACTGGTATCAGTATCAGGTATTGCTGATACTGATCAGCAATATCAGGTTTTGCTCAGTTTCCGTAAGTGACCCATTAAATCGGTGAAGCGCCATAAATGAGCACTTACAATAGCACGTGGGAATTCGGAGAAGGTGGTGATAGCCCCAGCGCTGCCAGGAACAGTCTCGTTTCGCCACCTTTCATTCATCTCTCAGAAATATTCATTACCTTCATTTCCAGTTCAACTGATGTGAAAGGATTATATTTGGCGTCCTTGGGTAAATGCTGCTTTCAAGCACTGTTATTAACAGCTACAGCTTTCAAGAATGATGCTAACATATTGTTGGCTATCTGGCATTCAAACTCGGCTGGCATCCTTTATGAATAATTTGAAACCTCCCTGCTGCAGTGACTTTAAACTCATAGTTTAACCATCATGTTACATCCTCTGAAATAAAGCAAGATTTTGTAGAAAAAATATTGCTACACAAACAGAGTACTGTTTTGTTTTTTTAACATCCTATACAGGCCTGCTAGGAGGGAATATTTCTACAGGTTTGGACTTCATGAGAAGCTCTTTCTTAATCTGAACATGTCCATAGCCGTCCCTGAACAGTTCAGAATAGGGGCAGAGTCAACCTCTTCTTTCTTTTAGGTACAGACAGCCTCCTGCTCCCTCTCCCTACCCACCAGGCTCTTCTACTCTGCCAGTCCCCAGCCCACCTCCCCACCGCACGTCCAGCGAGGAGGGATGGGGCACTCTTCTCAGCTGCAGACAGAGCTTCGACACTGCTCTGGTGACGCAGTCTTTCCAACAAGGGGAGCATCACCTGCTTTGCAACAGAAATGTTCTATTTTTGAATCTGACAAGTCAGTGCCCCGCTTTGACTTGCAGAGCTCAGCGTTTCCCTCCCAGATGTGGTGGCAAAAAGGAGCAGACTGCAGAGCATTGGCGCATGCTGACAGGAAGCTTGCATAGATCAGTAGTAATTAGAAGCAAATCGCAATTAAAATCTAAGCAAATCAGACGCAAACGAGACTCAAAAGAGGGACCTAGTGATTAATACTTCAAAATCAGAGTAATCAAAACTATTATGAGTCCAACCATATGGAGGGGAACTACAAGGCATGCACTGTTTTACTAACTCCTTATCAACTTGTCTCTCTAATCAGCACTGTACATTTGTGGCATAAGGAGTTATGAAAAAAATTACAGATCCTTGAGGTGTTACTGCCCTGATTAAAGAAATTAATATATTTCCTTCAGAGAAAAAGGCTTAGGTAGGGGTGCCTGTAATAGGAACCTTATTTAAACAGATTGACTTTAAGCCTAAGACTTTGTCAGTGAAGCTCCAGACACTAGAAATTTTAATATAAATCAAAAGCCAAGTGATGTGGGAGTTTTAAACTCATAATTACATATTTGCATAATACTAATATTGTAGGAGGTAAATACAAACAGAAAACAAGATACTTTGCTTGTGTCTGTGCTGGATGCCAATTTTAACATTGCTATAAGGTAACTATATAGGAAAGGCAGTTTATATCAAAAAGGTTGAGAGAAGGCATTTTCAGAAGACAAAACAAGCTGTAAGAGATCTACTATGATTTTTTAAATATACTTTCTTCTCGGTGCATTAAATAATACTTTCTACTTATGAATCAGAGCACTTCCAACATCACCCTTGAATGCAAAGTGAAAAGACTTCCCACTTGCCAAATCCCAATCCAAGTTGCACTTGGCAAAAACACATTCACGCTACTTCATAGCCTGACTTTACTTGTAATTGTATTTATTTAAGACTGCTTCAACAAGCCGGAAAAACACACGGGACGGAAGGGGAGGGAAGATGCTCCTACCGTACCAGCGGGTCTTTTTTCTCCATGGCTGAAGTTTGATGCGGAACCTTCGCTTTGCCCTGGCCCCGGCAGTGGCTCCTGGCAGATGGGCTTGCCCGGGGAGGTTGCGGGCTGCCTTGACCCTGGGTTGGCTCCCGGGGGGCTGCCTGGCCACCCTGGGCCTGGGATCCCAACGCTGCGTGGCTGAAGTCAGGGTGCCAGCTGCCTGGGCAGGACAATGGCTCCATTGGGAGATAGCTGGGGGACAAAGGCGCTGCTTTCAGGAACGATTTTATATGCACACATGTGACCTTTGCCTGAAATGACTCTATGGAAAGCGTCCCTGTCCTGAAGATCTGCTTTCAAATGCAGCAGTCTGAGGCGCTTGCTTAATTTGTCCTTTTTTTTCTTTTTTTTTTTTTTTTTTTGGCCACAGATGCCTCAGGAGAGGTCATGTGCAGATAACAAGGCGGTGCTGAGATCTTTCTGGTCATTTAATAGAGCTGTTCAGTAACGGATAGGATTATTTTTTTCACTTTCAAAGTTCTTCACCAGAACCCCCTAACTGGAGTGTTTTCAACTCCTTTAAGCAATTTAACTACAAAACCAGAGTACCCTAACTTTGAATCCCATGTCTTGAGCCAGCCTATGAGCTGTTGCCAAGCTCAGGCCACCTTTGCTAGAGTGCATGTAGTTTTAAATTTATGCATCTGGATAAGAACAGCAGAGCTGGGAATTTTTAATGGATTGGAGGGATTATTTATTTATTTATTTGTTTGTTATAAGTTCATTGTAAATGTGATGTTTAAATATTTTCAAGGCTTCCTACTTGACTGGATATTAAATAGAAGCTCTCAATATGTAGCATATATGAAATCCAAATATCTCTATAGATAGGCAGGAGGTTGTGGTGGTGGGGGAGATGAAGTTTATCACCCTTAAATGGGGATACCGTAGCAAATGCTGCTACGGTATGGTGGGTCAAAGGAACATCCTTCATAGTGATTCTTTGGTGAGGTTATAGGGAAGGTTAATAGCAGCGTGCCTCTTTAAGGTTAGCCGACATTTTCCTTTGTAAGATCTTGATTTTTGCTGTTGTCTACCCTGACAAACTATGATTTGCACTGACCACTTTTGTGCTGGAAAGAGCGGGGTTTTTAAATCTATTTTTAATTTAAGGGAAGATATACCAACTATTTTTGAGAATAAAACAAGAGGTAAATACTTTGCTGTACTACTGATGTTATGTCTTTTCCATAAACAGATCATCAGGCTTCAATACCCTGGAGCAACAGATTGGGTTTCAGGGACCAGGGAAGAATGGCCTTTGTTAAGTGAATACGTTCATCCATCCCTATCAAATTCCAGACAGATTTGGTCAAGTTATAAATCTGTAAGAGATCTTTGTGTATGCTCAGCACTGTGTGCAACTTGCTCACACTTAACAGCTGAGCTCTCCGAAGATCATCTTCTCCGGGTGTCTTTGAGCCCCTTACAGACCATGGGTGACACCGTAACTTTATTTCAAGGGAAAGGAGTTCTAAAAGGTGCTCACAGTCACAACGGGATCCAGTAGTGGGGTCACGTCCGTCACTCCGTCATACATCCCCCTACACACACACCAGCACAGCTGCATGCGGAGCCCACATCTCTGCAGTAAAAAGTGTGTGTTTGTGCATGCTGGGGAAGGAGATTCCTTGTCCTGAAATAAATCCTGCACCATCCCCCAGACAAAATTAAACCCCACTGTGAAGTCTCCCCACAGACTCCATCCTCCCTGCTCCCTACAGCCCCTTCCCTCACAATCAGTCCTTCAAGAGAAGGAACACTGAACAGGAGGATAAAATCAAAGCTTTGAGGAGCTGCTGAACAGGCGGTGGGTCCTGTACTGAAAATGAAACAGGGCTGCCGTTCGAAAAGACAGCACAGAGTACATAAGATCAGGCAGATTTCAAGAGTTTGATTTAGAAATCTTAAAATACAATGTCAGTATTTTTGTATGCCAGGTCAAATAATTTTAGATACAAATCCATTTAGAGTTAGATAAGTACTAAACGCAAGCAATTTTAAAAAAAAAATATTCTACAATATCTAGAAGCAAAATATCTGAGCTTCTTAGCACAAGGGAGCAAAAAAAGTACCGAAGAAGAAGAAGAAACAGATTAGCAAACTCACAGAAGGTCTCCCCACCTCACAGCAGGCTGTTCCCAGCATTGTGCTCCCTAGCACTTGTTTGAATTCGATTTAAAAGAAGATGCTTCTCGCTTCCCTTAGAAGCTCATGTGCAGCCTGCCACGTTGTTGACAATTCTTTATCCTTTGATCCTCATCTGACTTCTTTAATGTAATTTTTCAATTTTTTAATTTCGGCTTATCACTTCTAATCATTTCTTGCCCCAGGCAAATACATTCATTCTACAGCAGAGAGACTTAGACTCATCGTTACAAGTGCTGTGCTGGATAAAGACATGTTTACATAACAAAATAAATGCTTTCTCCACGTTTACAGAGTTTATACATTACCTGTATTTGGAGACAAGCACAAGCTTCCCCACTTAGTCTCGATTCAGCATGGTTTGGAGGAACTAGCATGATTTAGTATTTCTCAATATATTCATTGCAATGTAAAAATATTGTGGTAGATCTTTACCTCTGTTTAACACCACAGCATTCTTGGTCAATGGCTATTGACTTCTTTGAGTCATACTCTGTTAAAATAAATCTTATTCAACTGTCTCTCACTCTGTATAAAAAACCTCAGGCTATCTAGGAAAACAGACGCTGCTGTCTCTAGATGTCACGGGGAGCAGTAGGTATTGCTTTAGATAATGCTTCGTCAGAATTAACACGCACCAACGAGCACAGCTCAGGCAGGGGCAGTGGCACGGGGCAGGGCACGGTCAGAGGAGCACACCGTGCAGCAAGTGGAAGCCAGCGCCCATCCTTCAGGGCCCAAAAGGTGCAGGAAGGGCTTTTGGGATGGATTTTATACATATAAATCTAAACAGGTAGTTAAGACCCCTAAGAGGGGGTCTGTGCAGTTCCACCACCATGCTTTTACAGACTGTGGCCATCACCGCATCTTACCAAGCATCCTCTCTCTGAGGCGTATCTCCAGTGAGCTCTGGCCAGAGCCATCGCATCTGCTTTCTGGACTTGGCTTTAGGCAGCAGCGAGGCACAAGCTGCAGGCAGGACTGGCGATGCGCAGAAATACAGCTGCTGCGCTTAGGGCATTGCCAGCTGTGGCAGGCAGCTGCTTCCCATTTGAAGGAACAGCTCGGCTGGACAGACAGTGGATTGCAAGTCTTGGATAAGGAATTAAAAATCCAATATGATCCTATTTTGATCATGTAAAACATCCAGTCTAATGAGAAACAAACCGAGAAGTTTCCAGATACCTTCAGTTCAGAAATAGGTACTCGGGAATTTGATTTTGCAACAAATGCATTGTTGTAAATGAGGAGAGGAGAAGACTTACTGAGGGGCATATAGTTTCATGCTTTCATATGTAGCGCAGGCTATACTGGAAGGTTAATGAAAACTATAAAAAATACTCTTTCTTTCTCAATATTCAGTATTTAAGGAGATGATAGTGGGTTAGACTGAACGCTGCAGCCACACCGGAGAAGAGATTATACAGGCTCAGCTTTAAGGCAGCTGTTCTCCTCATCAGAATCAGAAATCTGAACATCTCTTGATCTTGTGCAGTCAGAGGGAGTAACTACATACTTAAATCAGGCCACATATTGAGCACCTATATATGGATTTCCGGAGCTAACATTAAGATCCTATTTTTAAAAGATGTGTTTACAGATGCGCCAGCCTGCTAGAAATTAAGACCTTGTGAACATTACTCCTTTTAATCCCTTCATTTCATGCATTCATTTTTAAACAGTATTGTTGCAAATACATTCATCCGAAAATTATACTGGCAGTTAAATATGCCATGGGTAGTACAGCACTAAAACCAACCATAAAAACAGTGCTTCAAAAAAATTGCACTCTGGATAGTCACGAATAAAAGATGATTGTGACTTACAAGAAATATACAACCCCTCCTCCTGTTAATCTGTTCCATATTTTATGATCGAGCGTGAATTACAGTTGAAAAATATCCCGGGGGATTACTTAGTATACCGCCTAATCCAACCATCCACCCCCTGCAAAGTACAACCTCATGCGGTTTTGCTTCATTAGGAGTTTCTCTGCAGCTCCAGTGTCCCGGCTCGGTTTCACCTCCTGCAAACAGGTCTGAGCATGAAGAAATGGCTTCTGTGGCCAGAGCTGTGCAGAAATATGTAATTCTGTACAAGCATAATTGCACAAGCTGAGCTAATGGAAAAAACATACTTTGGCCGGCTACCTTCTAGGCATGGCTGGAGTTACCCCTTCTGCAATCTGAATGGATGATGTGGTCTTGTATCTCTGGCTTTGCTTTGACATATTTTCCTTTTCTTAACCCTTAGTTTACAGTATTTGGGCTGGATAACAGTTTTGCTCATACTCCAGAGGTTTACCACTTAAGTTCAACAACAATTTTCCTTCCATTAAATGTTTTATTTCCAATAGACTTTGGGCACCAACCGGGATGTTATTGTATCCTTTATCCTCAGTTTATACAAAAACCTATTTTCAGTTTGAAAAGCCATCAGATTCAGAACTTCTAGAGAGTTGAACTAAAAAGTTCACCAAAAAATTAATCCTCCACCTCTCTTGAGCTCTGTTGACCACAGTATGCCAGGCTATGAGCAGCTATAAGATAGCAGCTTTGCAAACCTGCACCAGCAGGATCCGCCTCCTTGAGGGCATCTGCCACAGGGAGCTGGGGATGGAAGAGAAATGGCCATAAACTGGAGTTGTGGGTAAATGTGTGAGGGAAGGCGAAGCGTGGATACATGAAGAATCATAAAGATCTTAACTAAAGCCCAGTTCTCCCTGACCAGCATGGAAAGCCTCTGCATGGGCTCTCTCATGACCTGAGAGAGCATGAACTTGCTGAGACAGCTTAAAGCTTTATCACTCAGGCCATCATGTAGGGCACTCCAGATCCTGGATAAGGCCAGAAAAGGGCCATAGGGGAGAGCAAAATATTACCAGCGTCATGCAAGATCTTGCTTCTTGGCTTGAGGGCTGACACCATGGCTCCTCAATCTACTCTCCATATCACTAAAACATTGCTTTTTACACCTCCTATCCTTCTCTTCTCCTACTGGTTTTCTTGCCCAAAGCCAATCCCTACACCCTATCCCAAACAACATCTCTGTAATCTAACACAGATACAGCGCCACATCATTTTGAAGTTATAAGTCTTCTACAGTATGTACAAGTTATGTCGAATTCCACATTCTCAACAACACGACACATTTCTTAAATGAAATAGTAATTCACAAGTTGTAACTAGGGACCAAGTTAAATTCCTTCAAGAAACTTGAGAGATATATATGCCCCAAAAGTGAACACCACAAATCTCAAGGCTGCTCTTACCTGCTACAGAAAATCCAGTGTTGAAATCTGGCTGTAAAGGCTTGAAAAGACATATTCCACTAGGAACAAGGGATATGGAGATAACATTAAAAAAAAAAAAAAAAAGGATGAACCAATACGATAGCTATATTCTCCCCACAAATTATACCCTCTTCACCAAAAAGCAATGCACCAGATGACAACACCGATCCATAGGTGAGAGTAACCAACAAACACAGCCACAAATACAGCCAACATACCCTGGAGAACTGAGAAGCCAAGAAACTCCAGAAAAGGTTTACAGAGGAAGGCCTGACAACTTCCACGGGGTCCCACTGCAGGACAGGGGTTGCACGTATAGATGGATTTGCAGGTCATACCATAAGACCAGCCTATGAAGCACGCTGAGGAATTCCAACCACCCGCCAGTTGCTGTGCCAGCAAGAAGCTGTTGGTCCAACAGCCATGGCATGACTCGGGTTGTCCATGCAGCAGTTGCAATTCAAGACCAGCAGATTGACCACCATTACTGTAGTGCCTGGATTTTCATCTTCCTGAAAAGAAAGTTATAATCTGGAGAGAGCACAAACATTTCAATCTATTGGGTGTCAGGGAAAGTGGTCGATTTTTTTTTGAAGGAAAAAATAATGATAATTTCATATCTCCTTTGCCTACAATTGGGGTATATAAGCTACTTCAAGTGAATGAACAACTCATCCTTGCATTTTGAGTGAAGCCCATACAAAATCCATTGCGAAAGGAAGTCAAAAGCTCAACTGCAAGGTGGATTAGGGCCTTCCGAGTGCTAGACTGGTCACGGTGACAGCTGCTCCTGCATCGAAACACACTCAGTTCGGGGAAAAAACTGAGAGCAAACTGGCCTGTTCGGTTTTGGATGCTACAGAGAGGAGCCGCTGTGCAGTGAAGGTTTTTGGGCTACACAAATGATGTCTGACTTGAATTTTACATATGACTATTTGAGACTTCTAAAATGACTCCAGTTTGTTCGCAAAGCTCAGTTTATATTCCTGCTTATAATTTATCTTCTGCTTTTGATTCCTCACAACATCTGTGTCCTTTTTCCAGACCCCCCTGCATGGTTTTATTCACTAAAGCTTTCAGAGTTTTGTTTTTGTTCTAACGTTTTTGCCTTCTAAGTTGTTTTTATTATGATGTACACCACACTGAGTGCTCTGGCAGCCTGCGAGGGATGTTTTCTAAGAAGAATAAATTATGGGCATGAATAAAACAAAGCACAGAGCTTTTGAACATTTGGTTTCAACGTGGAAGGATTCTCTTTCATATGACAATCATGTTGAGGATTTATTTCTAGGGGGACTTTTTCTGTTATTAAGATCTAACAAAGCAGTATTTTACTGAGGGCTTTTTGTTTTTTCCTTGCCCGCTCTGTCATGGATATTGCAAAGCTCTTCTGCTGTTTCTCATTTCACTGCAAGGTACCTATGTGCATATGAAAGGTACACTGTGCAGGGTTTGCTTTCAAGTTTTCAGCTAAGTGGGGGGAGGGAGGGTTTGGGGGTTTTGTTTGAGCTTCTTTTGTGGAGAGGGATTAAGGTAAGGATACGGAAACCAGGGGCAAAGTAGTTCTTTAAAATAAATCCAGATCTCCCCTCTGTAAACACATGCCAACCAAATATACAAATTACGGCAAATTGGTTGGCTGTGTTCACAACTGGGTTAGTGCTAAAAAACAAGAGCACTATAAGCATGAGTTACAACATTTATTTGGACCTCCTTGAAAAGTCTTCCTTTCAGTAGGCTCAATGCTGCAACATAAGCAATTTAGCTCTCATGAGTAGTCCCATTGACTAAAAGCGGGGCCTGGATTTACAGGGTCACCTAAACCAACAGAAGAGTTTTGAATGCAACATTTTCCCATAAGTCACTTCCCATTATACCCTTTTGCCACCTGGACTCCATCTCCTTAAATCTGCTTTATTGGTCCCATATGCCGTTATTCAGCGAAGTGCTCGAGCTTTGATGGAATGGAAGGGACGTAAGCGAGCACCAAACGGCTTTCCTGAACCGGTGCTGCAGCCGCACTCCCGATTAATGCCTCCTTTCATATAGCTGCGTCCCCGCACTACACGCAGGGAACAGCCTCCCACTTGTAGTTCCCAAACACGCTGCCTTTCTCTTCCAAACCCGCTCGCAAAATCCACTGCGTCCCAGCTGCCTCCAGCTCGCAGCTTTGTGCTGTTGTCCTTTACGCGATGGAGGCCTTTTGCTAAGTACCATTTAGTGCTCAACACCACCAAGTGCCTGAACTCCCACGGGGTCCTGTCCCTGCGGGTTCCCAGGAGTGGGTGTCACCTGCAGCCCAGCAGGTCTGAGGGCTGGCAGCCCCCAGCTGGCACCGCTGTCCCCTCCTTTCACCACCTCTGACCCTCACTTGGTCCACAGGGGATTTGATTTAGGTCCCCAAAAGGCACAAAACACTCCCCCCCCCGCCCATTCCCCTCCCCCCTCCAAATTTTGTTGGATTTGGTTTCTGGCTATTTAGCAAGCTGGCTCACCCCATCAAGGTGAGCCTCTGGGCTGATGCATGGGAATCCCCAGAAGAGGAGTGGGAGGAGGACAGGAGTTCAGCAGTACTGGATTAACTAATTGTAGAATCATACCCTAATTGGGAAAGAGACAGCAGCAGCTCCATATATACTTCCCGTAGTCTATCTCCGTGCACCTTCTCCTGTACATCTGCTTTTTGCAATACAAAAATATGAGAAAATATTTTACTGTCAACTTCCTGAAAACAATGGCAATTTTTGCACCTAGATGGATTTTCAGCAGCATCTAAGTAAATGCCAAAGCTGGTACATGTTAGCTATACACCTACTTTTAAGTTAAAGACACAAACAGTTTGATTACATCATACTTCAGGTCAAAAAGTGGGGGGTGGAAACCGTAAACTTTGCAATGTTTGACTTGAACTCAAGTGAAAACATCTGAAGGCTTTTATGGGTGTTTGTATTTCTCAGTGACAGGAATCAAGGTAAAAATGATATGATTGTTTCTTTTTATCACTTTCCAGCCACGGTACAAAACCAGGAATCCGTTAATTACTTTGGACACTGATGGGGTCAGATTGGCAGCAATGAGGAGCTCTGAGCCTTTTCCTTGTAACCGCTGTCATGAAAAGCCTCCGTGTGTTTCCTTCCTCACCACACGTTTCACAAAGAGATTTACGGCTGTGTTTTAACCACGCGTCAATGAGCCATTCAAGATTTACAGCAGCAAATTTGGAGACTTATCTGTGACAGAATTTCCCCCTGATAGGCCATAATTTATAATGAGTGCTTGCATACTTAATTAGCTGTATGATGTGATGAAATACTGCAGAACACTGGCCTAAACGAAGGAGGCAAGTCAATGGCACTGTCTTCTTTCCTAGGAGGGTGAAGAGTAAGCGGGACCTGAGGAATGAGATCAGATTTCTTAGCTGTGCCATGCTGCTCACAAGCAGCAGCAAGTAAGTGTATAGAAATACCAAGAAATGGATGTTTATTTGCATGCCCTGAGGTTTTGCTTTAGTTCTTGCAGGATCTCTTACCATCAATGCTACTTCTGTCAGTTCGTTTTCAACCGGACTCCCAAACTTCCCAGCAGAGACAAGGACCTATACAGTGAATTTAAGCTGGTGATGATGTTGATTTCTTTAGCCACCCTCTACTAAACAAAGGGTTTGAAAGACATTTCTCCAGGTTTTTCTTCTTCTTCTTCTTTTTGTTTTTTTGGGGGTTTTGTTTTGTTTTGGGTTTTTTTTTTTTTTGGGTTTTTTTTTTTTTTGGGTTTTTTTTTTTTTTGGGTTTTTTTTTTTTTTGGGTTTTTTTTTTTTTTGGGTTTTTTTTTTTTTAATTTGCAGTCCATGTGCACAGGACAGGAGGTCAGTGAGGCTGGAGAGAGGCGATAGGCTTGTGAGAGAACACCAAGGAAGAGGCCTGAGGCAGGTGAGAGCTGAACACCCTTATTCTCTTTACGTGATGTCTCTTGGCCACTTTCACGACAGGCACACTGGGGACTGGGAGAGCATGGCAAGGAGTCCCTGCAGTAGGTTTAAGCAGTACAATTTCCTGTTACCAGAGATGCAATTTTCTTCTCAGGTCTTCTCCCAGCTGATTCCTTCTCAGCCGATGAAAGCTCAAATCCAGCTAAGGTGGCGTCAGCTCCTCCCTCTCATTTTTTGGCATGAGCCCAAAGCATAATCTTCCTTCATGTTTCAAATATCAAAGCTTTCATCAGGGCCGTGAGCATTTCCAGTTTAAGTTGTTGTAACCTCTTCTGCAACACATCCATGTAGCCAAAAGAGCATATACAACCCAAACACCACAGCAACTCGCCAAATTGTGTTCAGCTGAGTTTCTCACTTCCATTTGGGGTTTGCTGTTGTGGATCACAATACTGAAATCAGCATATGTCAGACAATTAATTAAGAGCTGTTGAGCTGACTCAAAAAAATCCAAAAAGCTCTCCATCACAGCCTAATTTCAGATTAGATTTCTTTGGTTCATCTCTAAGGATGGGTCCTTTGTTCTTAGTATCAGTGTTGATATTCTTATCACCCCTTTTGGCTCAAAAGGTGGAAAGACCTCCAGGCTCGGCCTGCTACATCTCTTATTATCATTCCACCTGTAAATTCATTACTTCAGAGAGAGAAGCATTTTACAGAACAATCCTAAGGAAGCCTAACCCAAATTAACAGCTGACAGCACCTGTCTTTCTTCCACTTTCTTTTCTTGCCCCATTGACAGTCATTTCTGTATAATGTTTAGCATATAAACACCTTGGAGCAAAACCCACATTTTACCTTTTACGAAGCGCTCACAGCACCTTCAGAAAACATGCAATCACTGCAGAAGAAGTATTTTGCTATTTGAACTATCAGTCCTCACGCACCTTCCAGGAGACCAATATGAATTTCGAAAGTAAAATTAAGCACAAAATATACTTTAAAAGACAGCCTACATTTTAAAGGATTTGCAGAGCACAATCCCATCCTTGTTTCCTTCTCAAGTTACCTGTAAGACACTCAGGAATTCTTGAAGCACAACAAAAAGCCAACTTAGGTATAAACACAACACACGCATAGCAGAAATAAAACAAGTAACCCATTTTTAAAACTAATTATTGGAGCATGTACTCTCCAGCAGAGTTTCACCGCTCTGTTAATTCAGCTCATTCTTTACCAACAGGTAAAAACAGCAGGATCAATGTGGAACTGTGCAAATAAATACAAAGAGCAATAATATAACTTGCAAAGGGTTCCAAGAAGGTGTCACCTCTCTCTTGCAAAGCAACAGTCTTCTCTCTCTGATCCCTTATGCTTTCGCCATTCATCTAAGGTTGGAAGTAAGACGAAATTGTTAAATCAGAAGCTGGGGAGTACGCCAGGCTTCCAAGCCCGGGCTGTGAAAGGCCCCCTCTGTCCATTGCAGAGTTTTCGGGGACTGCAGACAGCAGATCTGAGGCAGCCTTTCAGGCCTGCCTTTATCAGTCAAATCTCCTCTTGCCCTCCGGAGGAGCCCCCTGGAGAGGCTTCAGCCCCCCTGGTTGTGCTGGCACGAGGGGGCTCGTCGGTGCGCACCCCCTGCCAGCCGGACTCCGGGCTGCCAGACTTTCCCTTCACGCAGCCAGTTGGCTCTCAAGCAGCACCAGCCTCCCTCTGCTCTCAGGACTTCGCTTTCTTACACCGGTTTTGACGCACGGAAAAGTAAGATACCTGTCAGGAGAAGAAATTAAGCCCCTTTCAGCTTTATTACATTCCTCCCATTTTATAGGGAGGCTGTTTCTTTCTTGTTTGCTTTGCAGAAGACATTACAATAATAATTAACCAGTGGAAAGAGTTTGCTTTTGATTCCTTTGGATGATTTGCCTTAGAGAGACTGTGTCTGAAGTAGAAGAGATTAGTACTCTATTTACTAACACGCCACAGGCTCAGTGAGAGAAGGGGGGAGTAATCCCTCAAAAAGGGCTGTTTGCTATAAAACCCACCACAAGTAATCAATATACCCCAAAAGCAGCGATGGAACAAACCCTTAATGTGAACCAGACCGAATAACATGAAACAATCAGCTTGATGGGTGAAGTAGTGATTTGGCAAATGTTCTGACGCTCCTTGCCATGGGATTTCTGGACAGTCATGGTGAAAGTAAGTAAACACGCCTCATCAGAAATAACATTAGCAACAGGCACAGCAGTAACGCACAGCTGGGCCGTTCATTCAGAAAAGAGATTCCTTCCTCTACCTGACACTAAATCTTACCCTCTGCGTGGTGCTACAAAGCAACTTGGATATGAACTTCACGTGGGGTTCACTTCCATCAAAATACTTTTGAGCTGGAAGTGCAACAACGGGATGGGGGAGTTCACACCTCATGACAAAACTGAGTGGTTGCCTGAATGAATCCATACCCACTACGAATGTTTGAGGAAACAATCCAGGAGCTGGTGCTTTCTGGCTCCTAATCTCATGCTTTATCCATGATACAAAGAAATTCTGTGTTTCAGTGGCAGGATTACTCAGGCCTTTCTGGGGAGTTTTAAACCAAATTTATTTCCTCACCTGGAAAACAAGAATAAGAGGGTTAACACATGTAAAGGGTTTTAAACTTTCACAGTGAAAATGCTAATTGCTATTCTCCATGTAGAAACTGAATCTTGATTTTTTTGTTTATATTTCATTGAAGGAACTCCTCCCATCCCTGGGGAGCGTGAACTGTGCAGAATGGAGAGAAGCAGAAAAGGGATGTCTCATTTTGTCAAGAGAGAGAGGGATTCAGTCCCTGCAGGACAAGGAATATAATACATAAAATCACTTTATAAATCTTCAGCTCCAGAGCTACTCATCCAGGATTCCTTCAGTGTCTTCAAACTCAGATCTAATGCCCAGCCCCTCTCTCTGATTAGCTGCGAAGAGATGTGAGCTTTTTTGGTGACACCAAACTTGGGGTGAATTTGAGACAATCCCCTAGACTGGAAATCAACAGCAACAATTGTATACAAAGGTTTGGATTTTTGTATAAAACATCAGGACCCATGGGGAACATTCCTGCATTAAAGTCAGCGTTTGAGTCCAAAATTTGACATCTCCAAGATGCTAGAGAGCTTTCCAGAAAACAAGGCCATCACTCAATGTGTGGCAGGGGCTTCTAACTGTTACAACATGATCTCAAACAGGCATTAACACTAAGCTTTAAACACTGAACACTGGGGCTTGATGCAGCTCCAGGAAAGTGCTCTGCTAAGCTTCGGAGAGGATGTGCTAAATTTGGAACGTTGTCCAAAGAGAAAACCAATTATTTTCACCAGAAGTCCATCTAATGTTTTGCAACGCCCTTAAAGCAGGCAGATATAACAAGGGATGGCAAGTAGCCACTGACGTGAATTACATTTCATCCCAGCTCCGAGGTTGCTTGTCAAATACAAATAGTGATCAAATACTGAGAAGACACATGCTGTTCAACATGCAGCACCAGGCTGAAGGGGGCTTGCAGTATGGTTGAAGGACAACCTCCTGCCTTCTACAGAAGGAGCTCCCAGCTGGTTGTGTGTTTGCTACTGAGGACCTGATCAAGACAGCGACCAATTTTATGTTGCAGAAAACACCAATGTAGGCCAACATTTCTCCTGCACTTTTTGGTATATTCATAGCTCTGCAACAACCAGCTTTAGCATGCTCTTAGAGGTATCGGTGTGGTCACCAAAATGCAAAATACATCACCCAAAATGTACTCCAGGTCACTCAAAGCAGGGTAGATTCCCACTCCCACTGGAGTATGTCCTCTGGCAAGACACTGATTCACGGCTCTGCTGCTCTGACTCCAGTGTCTCCTGTTTATTCAGGTGTTTTCTGCACAGCTCCTGATGCTGTAGACCTTGCTTCAAACTACATCAACCACAGCAACAAGCCGATGTGCTTACAGCACCATCCATCTTCTTCCCCACATCAGCACCACACTGCAAACCGAGTCAGGGGGCTGGTTCCCGATCAGAAGTTTTGAGCCAGCTTGCGCTCAGTCAGATCCATTTTGCAATGCTAAATGCTGCTGAGAAGAAGGGGGCACAGTATCCCACCCTTGCTGTTCATACGCTGCACAACCAGCTGAATCTTCCAGGTGCTGCCAGGGACACCATCAGCAACACAGAGCAGCCCAGCACAGTCACCACATATGGATTCCTGACTTCTTTATGGAGCATCATACAAAACTGTTCTCTGGTCAAGATGATCAAGAGATGTCCTTGCAGTAGTGCCCAAACAGTTCCCACAATATTGTGACAACAATTCTTTGAGGCAAAGGCAGCATTATCATTATTTTCAGATAAGACATTAACAAATTATTTCCACTAATTTTAAGAGCCTGCCTTAAGACTTCAAGAATCCCAGTTTCTAGAGCTCACAGCATTATATAGCACTACTATGACAGTCTGTAACAGGCACTACCAGAGACTTGCTGTACTGGATGTGTGCAGCACAGAACCCCTCTTATCTCCAGATGAAGCCATCAAGACTCGGCAGTTCTCCTGATCTGAGTTGTGCATCTCAAGCTGAGTGCTGAACAGAGAAGTTAAAAATTACCTTTTCTGAAAATTAGAGCTGAAATGACCTGGCAGCATCTCATAATAATTCTGTCTATGGGAGACACAGAAACAGGATTCAGCCCTCCAGAACAAGACTGAGCTGATCTGAGCATGACCTGATTCCATCCGCAGCCCCATTCCCCACTCAGGACACTGCTTTGAGATTGTCTCATCACACTTTGATGCCAAGGAGCTGAGTAAAGTTGCCCAGATGGTCTTCTCTCCACTTGGATTGCAACCTTAATCGTATTCTCCAAGAGAATACTTTATGTTTGTTTGTTTGTTTGTTTGTTTTAAAAAAAAAGATTTAATTTGAAGAAGAGCAATTCCTAGTGTGTCGATGATGTGAGACATGTTGACTCTTTTGTGGTTCAACAGCAGCACTAGAAAACATTGGGCTTGCACAAGGTAAGAGATTGGCAACTAAGAGCTTTTGTAGATTGCCATCCTTTTGGTAACTGATACGTACAGAGGAATAAAGCACGCATTTTAGCTAACAGCTATGAAACCTGTCACCCAGGAGCACTGAGACTCCTGAATCCCTGGTTACAACCCAACTTCTGGAGGGGATTGTTGTTCAAAGGGATTGTGTCTATTCATTTCTGCCCACTGTCCCTCAATGCCCAGCTTCTCCTCCTTGTTGTTGTTCCCTCTTAGATCTTCCTTTGACTTTATTCTCTGTCACTGGTTCCTTGTTCCAGTCCTTGATCCATTCGCTTTGTCCCCTCACTCCCTGGGCTAGCTTAACTTTCTATTTTGTGTTTGACTCACCTTCATCGGGGGTCAGTCTAAACCACCAGCCTTCACTCTGGAACAGCTGAGCCCGAAGCGCCCGTTCCCTGCTGCTGCCTCTGCTCTGGGGGCAACAATTTAGTGAACTGTTTCAGCCCTGCATCAAAGTGATAAGTCTCTCAGAAATTCACAGGGCTTCAATTTTGCCATGCTGGAGCCTCTTCTGGAAATCAGGCAAAGACTTCTAAAGCATGTGGATGGTTTGGCCAATTTACCTCTCATGTCTACTGAAAACTGCAAGTCTTTTCATTATTTCAGGCAGATGTTAGTGGATGATTCAGGGAGCAGATACACATAGTTGCCAGCCATGGAGCTGAAGAAGTCTAAGAGAGAGTCCAAGAGATGATAAAGTTGAGCAGAACTGAGAGTTATCCAAAGCTTGTAGCTTGCGCTCAGCTCCCCTGGGAACACACAACACACACTGAGCAACGGATTCCAAAATATTAAGAAATAAGATAGCGTGTAAGAAAAATAAGGATCTCCTGTTGAATTAAGGAGTTAGGTCATTAATGCTTGTTCATATTACATTACTCACACTTGAGAGACAAATAACTATCTGTTGCCTCACTAACCCACATATTTATTTGAACAAATATTTCCCAAGAAGTAGACAGAGAGAACCATTTCAACAGAAAAGTTCTATATTATGGTCTTATCATAACAAGCCACTTCACAGTACGCTGATGTGTATCGTATACAAGCATCCATTGTAAAAAGCTATTAAGTGTATCTCATTTTACGGTGCTGACATGTTCGTTCATTCACAGAGGTCATTAGCTCACAACGGGGCCTCTCATTTCCATACGCTCTACTGAGGTTTTGCTAACCTTAATATGAGCATTATTAGCTCCAAAGGACATGATTGGTGCCATATAAAGTCAATTTATATAAAAATCCTGCAATCATACAAAACAAATTTTATATATAAAAAAACCCCTAGTCTCTGAATGGAAAGGACATAGTATGTGATTAGCTCGACTTAACATGCTTAATATGTCTAACAGAAGGCTAAACTCTTAAGAAGAAAAAGAAAAATATACCAAATCCTAAAGAAAACTACCTATTTTCCTCTCAGGTGAAAATGCTGTTCAGCTGCCTGTTTGCAGGCCGGCCTGTAAACACGGTGCGGGAGGCGAGCTGTGTGCGGAGGTGAATCACTGCTTACGTTTTGCCCAAACAAGTGGGTTATTGCCGCTGGAGCGCCAGCGTGACCCTCAGCCCAGCAAGCAGAGCCCTGCCGGGCAGCAGCACTGCCCCCTCACCTCGATGGGCTCTGCTGCGCCGGTGCTGCGCCGGGCAGCCAAGGGCAGAACGCTATCCATCCCAGCAGTAGAAAACACATAGGAGAAAGTCAAAAACCTCTGAAAGAGTAAAACGACAAGCTACGGGAGGAGACAGCCACTCACCCACAGGCATGCACATACAGTTTTAACTATCTCTGTAATTGTCTCAAGGGCATGAAAGATTATTTGGTGGCATGGACCGATACCTTCTGCATGAGTACACTTCCATCTCCTGGTTCTGCTCCTCATCCCAATGGGGTTTGAAACCTCAACATCCTGAGCAGCTCATGTCTGAGGCTGCAGAAAAGAAAAAAAAAAATAGGAGAGGAAAAGAAAATGGGGGGAAGGAAAAGGGGAGGTGCAAGAGCAAAGGGAGGGGGGCACAGAGAAGAGAAGGAGTCTGAGAACTGATGGGGTGCAAGGTGCCCTTGTCTGTGCCGTGAATTCAGTTTGAGAGAGCTACTCAACAGTTCCCCTTCCAGTCTCTCCAGCTTCCCCAGCCTGGCAAGGTGCTGGTACAGCATGAGCAGGCGCATGAAATGTCCTTAACGACTCACCTAAACAGCAGATGTGGCTGATGAACAGACTGGTCACCGTGCAGGAGGGGTTGGAGAAAAGGTCCTGGTGGTTACAACTGCAGCTCAGGAGAGCTCAAGTATTTCTTGTCTATTTTATCCTTCCTCCCAGAAAGGGCAGAGAAATAATTTGCATGCAAATAGAGGACTTGAGCTGTAATTTGAAGGAAGAGAGTGATGTTGCCTTGACAGAGAGGAACTCTGCAGGTGCAAAAATAAAAACAACCAGCCTGAATGATACCGGGATCCAAAAAGCTGGGACAGTCACGTCCCTCTGATCGATGTCAAAGCCCCGAGAATATTAGGTACTAGACATGCAACAACTCACCACCTGGAGCTTCTTTTAACAGTATAAGGCATAATGGATGCCTTATACTAATTCATTTTTACTTTAAATAAGAGTTTAAAAAAAATGTCCTAAGATTTACTGCTTCCCTGTTTTTCCGTAGTAGACAGGGAACCGTCAGGAGTTGCTTCAGGAGCCCAGCGTATGGAGCAGGATCATCCCAGCATGAAAGTCTGTCCGGACTGAATCTTCCCATCATCCTCAGGTGAATCCTCCATCATATTTAAGTACAAAAAAGGTAGATGAATGAGAAAAAACAGCAGTCAAACTGGGGAAGCTGGAAGGGCCCTCAATGGCCTGGTAGCATCTGCTGGTGACACTGATCACCTAAAATTGGCCCAGGCTCTAGGGACTGGTACAAATCATTGGCTCGACTCAGAACCACGACCAGAAATACATATTGATAAAACCATAGCTCCTCTGTGCACAAAGGCCAATTCCCAACTGTATTTCTGTGCAGCCCAAGTACACATTACGTATGTAATTACAGAACAGGTAAATCAGGCTCAAAGTAGATTTGATTTTTGTAAAACAGCTGTAAATCGTATATTTAGGAGCTTTCCCTATTCTCCGTAGCATAAAACATTAAAGGAAAATTAAAAGAGAAAATCGAGGCCCTTAGTTTAAGGCAGATGACAGGTATTTTGTCACGATAAATTGCTGGACTCTGGAAAAGAAATTGAACTTTTGCTACATTCTCAATTAACGCTAAGGAATACAGCACTTGAGGACAACAGTCAAAAATTAAGCAGCTGTTATAAGTTATACACACCATCAGAGTCTTGTTTTCATTTTATAAATGCATTTTTCTCCAACCAAATTGTGAACTTTTATTGAAAAGAACTGTATTCAGCTGCCCTCTCCACACTGTTTTATTTAGATTTTCATATCTCCTACATGACAGCAGTACACAATAACAAATTCCTTTAAGTCTTTTATCAATTCTCTTATAATTGCACTCCTCTCTTCCATGAAGAGACACACAAAAAAGCTTTGTTCTCTCCCCTCTGTGTCTTGTCCTAACTTGTAAGCACTGTGTGTTTTATTAAGTACCTGGAAGATTTTCAGTGCTGTAAAAACAAACCTCTATTTTTAAAAATCTGACTCTTAAAATTAAAGCAATTGAAAGTGTTCAGTGTTTTGAAGTACTCAATAACAAACACATGAATTCCAACATTTTAAAATGACTGCATCCTTCAATAAAAGCATTTGATAGAGAGAAACATTTTCTATACATACTGCTTCAAACACAGGAAAAAGAAAGATGCCTGCACAGACTCAGGAACTGTAAGACGTCCATAAGGGATAAGGAACATCTATGCCTGGAGGAGAAATAAGCTGTAGTAGCCTGCTGGCCACCGAGCCGGGAACAGACGATGAAAAACCAAGACAAGAGACTCAAATCAGCGCAGGATGTCATCCTGCTCCAAAGCAGCTTAAACCCTCTGTTTTGGTGGATGTCTTTGAGTGATCTGCCTTTCTTGAAGCTTGGACATCTCTCAGATGACTATTACATCAATAAGCTGGAATAAGAATTGAAGGTAAAGGAATAATGGAGGGAAATAAGTGAAGATGGCAGCAGTTCCATGGGTGAGTCCAGAATACCTAAAAGCAGTAGAAACTGCCTTAGGAAGGCGAGTGATAGAACTGACAGAACACCTTTAATCTCTCCGAGTCTCTCTTCACTGTGGTGACAGATCATCTCAGACCCTTCTCTTCCTTCTTCCCTACCTCCAGTTTTTCAGTGCACAGAAAAATAAGGAATTGACTAAAACTAGCAAAACAATGGTGCACTGTCAAGAACTTTCACATCAACTTGTAAAGCTGTACTCAAATATTTCCAATACTGCTAAAAACCCTTCTTCCCACATATACTTCAACTCCACCCCTGGGTGGGAGATGAGCTACCGAAAGACCAAAGTCTTTTCTATAATGCCAATATTTAAAGCATTAAAAACCTGGAAAGATTTAAGAAAATAAGTTAGAAGCTGAGCAGAACCAGTAGCATAAGGGAAACCAGGTCCAGGACTGCTTCTACCCAGGCCATAGCCGGGCGCTGCAGGAAGACTGTGGCCACCTTTCCGTTGCTCCCACGGTGTCCCCTGGGGTCCCGCACTGAAGCCCACAGCCAGGCAGACCCAGCGAGGGTTGGCACGAACCCTTCCAGCACCCACCAGAAACAGAGGGTTACTCACATGGATTCAAACAGCTTTTAAATCGAGAGCTAGTTTGAATCATCCCTCTTTTTCCTGGAAAGGTGAGGAACAGATAACTTCCAGAAGAGGCTTTTTTTCCCTGAAATAAGGTTTTGAAAAGGGGAAAAGTCAATCAGGTCTTGAAAAGTGCTTTCATTCCTATGTGCTTTCAAACTTCTTCCTACTTTTTAGGGCATATTTTCACTGAGAAGTTTTATCAGTTACTTAGTTTTTACGGTATGATTTATATATAAAAATATAGGAAGATTTAGAAAACGAAAAGTGCGTTTTCAGAATGAAATGCTTCATAATAGCACTCTTCTGAAGTTCAATTATGTGGATAAAAGTAAAATAGAATAGAATAATACATAAAAAAGAATAAAAATAATTTAAAAAAAACCCTATTTGACGTGACATGACCACTGGAGTAATTTTTGAAGAGCGTTTCTTTTGCCCATTATTGTTCAGACCATTCCTTTTTTATTTTTAACAGAGCGAAGAAGAAAATAACCGCCAGTCACGTAAGCTCATCTCACCCCAGCCTTCCAAAATTTCCAAAAATGAATCCCATTCAAAACATTCACTCAACTGATTCACAACAAAATTAAGACTCTCAAAGAGGCGCGGACGTAAAAACTTGCGTTCCCCCTATCATTGTTTCCTCAGTGTGAAGTCACAAGGAGCAGCGGAGCCAAACAAACTGGCAGCTGTGGCCAAAGCGGGTTTTGTCCCCGCTCACGCCAACCTCCCTCCTTCTGCCCACTCCACCCTCGGCTCCACCAGCCCAGCATCAGCCTCTCCGCCTCCTCAGCCTCTGCCCCCCAGGTTTCAGCTTGCTAAGGCAGCAAGAATGAGCCCAGTTTTATTCGCAGGTTGGAGAGGTGAATGGAGCCCCAGAAGAGCCCGGTTAGCACCCACGAAGTCCAGCATGGGACTGCGGGGTCAGGGGCCAGGGCGAGGAATAACTGCTTGCCGCAGTGGTGGCAAGCTGTTCGATCAGCCCAAAGCGTACACCCCTGCAGTTTCACTTTTACTCAGAAATGAAAAGAAATCTAGCTAAATACGCTTCCAATTGCTGCTGTCCCTTTACGATGTTTACCACAAAAATATTCATGTTTTTCTTCCCAAGCACCGCACTAGGTGAAGTACACTTCAATAAAACACAAAGTCTTTCCAATGAAATCCTGACTCGTCTACATCAACAAAAGTTACTAACATTGTGGATTTATCCGGACAAAAATAATAATAAAAGGAAACCTTGGAAATGCATTTAGCAAAACTATATTTAGGGTATCAGGTGACTTTGGGGTAACACAGGCTTTATATATTAGCTGCCGTGGCTTAGTGTGTATGCAAACACTCATTATTGCCATTTAAATTATAAAAGCAGCAACCAATATAAATATATTTTATGAATAATATATTGGTTTATGCATATATACAAACGTATAAAACTACTTAAATCTCATGCAAAACTTTTATATTACCATGTATATTTTAAGGGCTTCTATGCAACACTGACGCTGCATTAAAAATCAGGTTCCTAATTTTCTGTGACTTAACTGTCTTAAGGAACAGAAAACATTGGCATGCCTAGAAATTCCTTGTATTAAAATGTACATAAATTATACAATTTCTGTGAATATGAAGTCAACTAAAACTAAACAGCTTTTATATCCTGAAAAAGGCAAACAGCGTAAGGATACCTTGCGATCATTGATACAAACCCTAACGCCAGCTGGAGTACTTCACAGGACGGCACGATTTCTGCCAGAAAGACAGCACCAGCTCACCCAGCAACTCAGAGCAGCTGTGTCCTGCTGTCCTTCCTCCGCAGCACCAGGACAGACTCACAGGGCCTGCAAACCGATGAAAGCTGAAGGGCACGCTCACTCAGACACCTAAGGAAAGAAGCTACGTCCTGATTAGAGACTTGAGCACGTCTACAAATCTGAGATGCAGCAGTTACTCTGTGGACACTATATTCTATTATGATGCTGAGAAATAAACTGAAAAAAAAAAGCATGATAAATGAAGAATCTGCATTGAAAATGTATATAGGCCTTTTGATTTTACGTAGTTGCCCTACACTTATGGTTATTATAATGTACAAAATAAAGGGATTCATGGTAAAAACTGAGATGTCAAAATGAATTCTCCAGACTTTGACCCATGTGCATTTTCAACAACGTATGCACTTCTATGTGTAATGCATATTTACCAGTATTTGGATACCACCTCACCTAAAGCAATTATTTCTCCTTTTGTTTCAAGCACAGTGCGCTATACACCAGAAGTTTTAACTAAAAACCAGAACCCAGACCACAACCAACAGCACAGGTTACAGTCAGCCTACGAGGTTTGAAGCTGGTGAGAATAGAGAGCTTAATCCACCGTCCAAATACAAAAGTTTTAACTTGATTTGATGTCAGGTTATAACTTCAAAATAGTCATCAATTTTTCAGTAGAAGCAAAACCCAGGCTACACTGCCATCGGTTTCCTAAGCCTGTCAGGAGTGCCCATCACATCCAGGGAGCCACCGCTGTAATTTCACCAACAAAAATGGAAGATCAAAGAAACTATGAAAAAGAACTAAAGCAGTAATGTCCCCACACTGTAGTAGGGCAGAGCAGCCCATAAACATTCCCTGCAGAAGTCTGCCAATCTGCTGCTTAAAAACTTACAAGAAAAGAGCTGTCACATCATCATTAGGTGCCTGTTCGAGTATTTTCCATCTTACCATTCAACAAAAATATCTTTTCTTGCAAATAAAGCTAATCCGCTCCTTCCCACAGGAAATATCAAGAACAATTGATAAATATTTCTTGTAGCAAACTTTTAAACACCAGAAGGGAGAGTTCCTTCTTCAGACTTCATTTGTTCTAGACCAGGAATACTCAGTTCCCCTTGGGTTTTTTTTCTTACATGCAATGCCATCTATTGTTTCCATTTGGGGGAATTTGCGCATCTGTTTCTTAAAATACTTTGCCCAAAATCACTGGCATTTTCACATCTTATATAGAATTTTTCTGCCAACCCTTAAGTGAGTTTTGTTTTTTGCAATAGTATCGAGCTGCTCACCTCTGTGCAACCCAATGCTTTTTTTCCTCACTGCATCTTGCAAGATGGGGGGGGGCGGCTTGCTTTCATGGACTTAATTTTACCTCAAGTTCACTATTTCACATTCATTCCTACTGAATTTTGGTTTGTTGCTTTTGGATCACCTGTGCAGTCTGCCCAATTACCCCGAACTGTGAGCACACCTACCAGTTTGCGAGCACCGCCTGTCCACGTAGTACCGCCTGCGGACCTCAAACTGATTTTGTATTCCAGAAACACATTAAAGGATATTCTGAACCAGGACCATGAAATCACCTCAAAAACTCCACTGGAAAAATCTTTTTTAGATTCTTTTTTTCCCCCCCTCCAATTTTCTATCAACGGTGTATTTGCTGTATTTCCTTAGCTTATACTCAACAGGTCACTTAAAGTCGTACAGCCAAACATATGACTGCAGAATTACCGCGTTACAGCTCTGCCTCAGTTCTGTGCCCGTATCACTAAACAATACGTTTCCCCTCAGCGTAAGAGTGTAAATCCACATCTCCAAAAGTCGAAACTACACCAGCCTAAATTATCCATGACCTCATTTTTAAAACATAAATGCATCTGCCTTTGCTCTCCCAAACAATGCCAGCTTTCACTGCTTATTAGCCCAGGTCTCCCACAAACACCTTTGGCAGTGTTACCTCACTCCTTAGCCAAGGGAAAAACACCTAAAAATATTTCCATCGAGCTGTTACTATGGCCTCCCAACCTCTCCCAGTGATTCACAGTCCACGATGCTAACGTAAGAGCTTGCTGGCTCCAGAGAGGTGGCGAACTGAGCTGCACACATGGCTGGTCTTAACATGAGAAGCAACTTCTTTACTTTGAGGGTAGTGGAGCACTGGAACAGGCTGCCCAGAGAGGGGGTGGAGTCTCCCACTCTGGAGACATTCAAACCCCGCCTGGACACTGTCCTGTGCAACCTGTTGTAGGTGACCCTGCTCTGGCAGGGGGGTTGGACTAGATGATCTCCAGAGGTCCCTTCCAACCCTAACCATTCTGTGATTCTGTGATTCTGTGGTCTACCCAACACACGCCCAGTGCCTCCTTCTACCTAAAATTCTGACATTACATTGCAATGGTTAAAGCAAGAAATGGCTCATCTGAAGACTACAGAAAATCCCTGTCTTCTCAGGAGGTCTACGCTCAGTTATACAATACTACGCTGGAAACAGCATTTCACACTTAGCTGTTCTCCTGTTCCTGTTGCACCTTCAGCTCATCTAAGCTGTACGAGCTCACAGTCATTGCAGAGAGGAAACAAATCCCACCAAGGTGGGTGTCATCGAACGCCAAGAGCTGCTGGTGTGGTAGCAGATGGGCACCACATCCCACAGGGAGAGAGGCTGTGATGCTGCTCAGGTCCATCGCATCCAACTCCAGCCCAAACATCTTAACATGTGCTCCGAGTACAATGATTAGCACAACTATTAGTACAACAGTATTAAAGGGATATGGTATTTGAACAACAAAATAAGTATATGTGTATTACAAAACACCCGAGTCCACCATCTTTCCATTCTACAGATAATTTGTTATTACAAAAACTACAGGATTCAACAGCAGGTATATAATATAAAAGTATTTATTAACTTTCATGAAACAGAATATGGCTTAAAAAAGTCTTCTTGTAATGCTGAACTTTCTCTCTTTGCCCTAAGAAGGAGAATCAGTCTCTCACAGGAATTTGGGAAAAAAAAAAAAATATATTTAACTCAAATACAACCATCTTCTAGAAAGCTAAATGTGAAGTGAACTCTGGGCAACAGAAGTCAACCCGTGCATGGAAATAAAACCCCTGCTTCTACACACAAATAAAGAAAACACATAAAAAGTGGCGGAGATGATTCATCTCTATTCTCAAAACTTCTAAAAACTTAAGTTTTTAAATAAAAAAAAGGCTGGGTGGAAATAGTACAGTGCATAAAACACAGCTGAAGAAATTTAAATGTATCCATCATTTAACGTCCCAGACCCAGGTTAATCTACTGATGTATTTCTCCTGTGGATTCATGAGCTGATCATATAGAATGCTTCCAAAAAAACCACCCCTCAGTAGGAGGAAATGTATATTTTTCAATCTTTTAATTTTTAAGCTTTTCAAAAATATTTCTTATTTTTAACAAAGCCATCTTTCAAAAGCATATTCCAATGTCAAGCTTGAAGAAAAAATTCTGCTTCTGTCAAAATAATTTGCAAGCTTTATTGGATTTTTAAAAGCCTGATTACAGGACATAACATGCATTAAGCATTTTGCTAAAATTCCAAAAACATAATTGCAGAATGCCATTATATTCAAAGGGTCATGTTCATAATAAATACCTGCAGCTTAAAAGCAGCTTCGAATTTTTTAAGAGTTTTAGTATCTGAAAAAAGCAAATGTTCTATATACTGTTCTTAAAATTCTGACATTACATTGCAATGGTTAAAGCAAGAAATGGCTCATCTGAAGACTACAGAAAATCCCTGTCTTCTCAGGAGGTCTACGCTCAGTTATACAATACTACGCTGGAAACAGCATTTCACCAAAGGTCTGGCAATTGGCTTCTGCTTAAAACATACTCTGCCTCACAACATTCTTCAAAGGATTAAAACATAATTGATTCTGGCAGTACACATGGTCAGCATGATGTGCAGGGGGTTGCCAGTGGACATGGGGCCCTTACATAAAGGGCTGTTTTCTTTGTTTAAAATGGAAAAAAGAGTGGGAGGTGTGGAGAACAGAGAAATACAAAATGACTCAGAATCATAAAACATATTTTTTGAATCAGATTATTTCAACAACCGCATATGCAAATAGAAGGCTTCAAACAAGGATGGTGGCAGAGCTTCTGAATTGCTGAGGCAATTCACATATTCTTATTTCCATAAAAAAAGATAGAAGCTATAGTTATATACATCCTTCTAAGTATTCAGAGAATATTGCAAGTTGAACTCCGGAGAAGCCATCAATATCAGTCTGAAAGTGACGGAGAACGGATTGATCGTGCACTGGCTGGACTGTTAGAGAAAGCAAAAGGATCCTTTTCTTTTTCTTTATTATCATGTTTATGTTTATGCTTGTGCTTATGCTTGTGTTTCTTCTTCTTTTTCTTGTGCTCATGGTGGTGATGGTGATGGTGATCACTATGTTTTGAGGAGTTTGACTCTTTACTAAACACAGACAGCGGAGCTGCTGAGACAGGGTGCATGTTCACCTCCCCTGAAGATTGCTCTTTACCTAAAAAAATGGATATAGGGGGATTAATAAATGTTCGGCTTGCATTGTTTTCAAACATAAGAAATTCTGAAATACTAGATCAAACCTACATTATCATTTAAACATGCAAACACAGAATCTATTACTTGCACCGTTAGCTTTTTGGTTTGTGGGGGTTTTTTTTGGTTGTTGTTTTTTTTTTTTTCCCTTCCAGAAAAGGCTCTGAACATGCCCTTAAAGTTCCCGTACTACTGACAGTTTTACAGAGGAACTCCTTTCTCCCTCAAAAGTATAAATGTATACTGGACAATTAGGAATTGTAAAAAGCTAAGAATCTGCAAATTATACTAGCCTCAGAAATTAATTTTTAAACAGAGTAGGAAGGACACTATACCATGAATAATGAAAATCTAACTGCTTACGAAAACTACAAAAGTGCAGGACTGGCACGGATCAAAGAGCAGTTTTGGGATGTGAACTCCTTTAAGTCAGGAGCTAAAGCTGCCTGCAGGAAAATACAAACTTTTTGATAGTGAACCGAAGAATTCAATTGCTTTTCCCAAAAGTTACATCTTACAACCAATTTAGTGTATTTGAAAGATAATACAAAGTTTCTTAAACAAAAAGAAAATTCCCATAGAGATAATTACACCATCTTTATTAGTATATATTTCACAAATACTCTAGAACTACTTATTTGAGGAGAGAAAATCCGATACATGACCTCTCAATTCCTGAACCACTTTCTCATTCTCTCTTTGGGTCATTTAATACTTCGTTATTTCACGCAAACTGCAATAGCTTCAATAGTAGGGATTAAAGGGCAATAATCTAAGAATAACATGTTAATGGAGCAAACACTTGGAAGGTAGAAAAGCCCAGATTCCTTTAGGTAGAAATCGAACCAAATCGATCACATTGCAAGAATATGCTTTAACTGTTAGACAAACGTAGAAAAGCACCATCAGATTTTTGAAGGCAACTACTCCGTTAGGTATTACTTAAAATGGATTTTCTTCACAGCTGCTTTAAATGCTGGGATTTCCCCTCCCTCCCCCCGCTCCAGTTGTTGGTGAAAATCTCCCTTCTAAATAACAAGGAATCATGTTATATACTTTGTACTTATCTTTTTCTATATATTTGAAAATGGATTTTTTCCCAGTACATCTTTTTGGTTGGTTGGTTTTGTATCTTTAAAGGCAAGAATGATTTGTCTATGGTAATGATTCCTGGAAGTCTGAAGACCCAGATCGCTGTAGTATGACAAGCAAGCATTGAGAAAGATTTCCATGCAATCTTTCTAGCCTTATCCGAAAGATTAAGAATTGATTCAATTAAGCACATATATAGGAACGTTTCTAGACAGTACAGCTGTTCTATGTTTGTTTTTAAATATGGCTGTATATAACAAAATCTACATCTGTAAGCAGTGTTTAGAAGTCAGAATAGAAATATAAAACGTTTTTACAGTGAGGATAACCAATGACTTACTATGGGACATGGTAGAATCTCTATTGCTTAAAGTCTTAAACAGCAAATGTGACGTCTTAGAGAAATATGTTTGGGCTTGACCACAAGATGCAAATATGGCCCAACACAAAATTCTGCTGATGTTATGAAGGAGGCCAGACTAGAGTATAATAATTTCCTATAGACTTAAAATCTCTAATATGCAAGTATTTTAAAAAAACTTTAATTTTTATTTCATCAGAACTATGCAGCAGTAAGCTCATGTTATCAATACAAAGATTTGTTGTTAGAACTCACAATGACTTTACTTTTCAATGTATATTATGCCAGATAGAAAATATGCACATAAATTCAAACTTCCACTTGTTGACTTCAATGCACAGTTACTACAACTTTTTTACCTTGTTACCTGGAGCAGTTCTTGACAATGCAGACAGCATGCAAGTATACTGTATTTGATGCTAAAAGATACAAGACTGCTTCACAATTTAACAATTTCTAATTATATTTTTCTTAAGGAATTCCTACCTGTACCTAAATCTATCCCTGTAACTTGAGCTCATTCCTCTAAAGCATACAACTTTTCAACAAGTAAGAAAATTTTCCTTAGCAGTTACAAGCATGCAAAACCAGCCATGAAACAGAAAGACCGAACAGTGGAAAAAGGAGCATATCTGACTCAGGGCATGAGAAAATAAATGGTTGGAGGCTGTACCTCAGAAAACCAAAGCACACAGAATTTGACACCATTAAAATAGGCTACAGTAGTTAAAGGTGAATTGTTGCAGTGACACAAACACAGCTCCTAGTAATACAGAAATAAAGGTCGTGGCAAAAAGCCTGAAGAAGACCGATCAGTGCTTGTCCATAAAAGATGTACAAAAGATTTATCCAAGGTATGGAATACATGCTCACATGCTCTCAAGCTACTGGCATGCGATGCATTAAAATATACAAGGCAAACAAGTCAACTTAAAAGAAAACAGAAAACCCACACACATGACACAAACCCTTAAAACTTCACAGCTCCATTTGTTCCAAATTGTGAAGTTATTTTTATGTGGAAACTGAACCTGTAAGTCTAGACACTGTAACAACCTCAAACCAAAGCTAAGCCTCTGAGCTTCAAATATTTTAACCCAGTATAACTGGGTTAAGGACATGGGCTTAAGTCTGCAGGGATGATGTAGCAGTAGTGCCAGGAGCCTGTGAAGACCAAGGATGCACCCAAACAGACCCTCTCGACTCTGTTGCACCACCTGCCACTTGTGCAAATTTCCCGCTGTCTCCTGAACTACCAGCTCTGCCGAGGCAACAGTCTGCATTATCACTTCTGTGCTTATTTCGGGTAGGTTATTAAAAAAATCTATTATTTAAAGCAGTTAAACACCATTGACTGGAGCAAGTTAGGGAGCAAATACAACAGTAGCTTAAGCAAACGGGACTGAAAGGGTAGTGATGAGCACCTAGAACCTGAAAAAGGCAGGAAGATCTTCAGGAAGCAGAGAAAAAGGATCCAACTGCAACTCAAGGGCTACTAATGCTTAAGGAGACAGTCGATATCAGTAATATGGCACAAATGTCAGTAAGAAATGAAAGAATGTCATTATAAAAACCTACCCTTACTGAGCCAGTACTAAGAGTACACATACACTTCCTTCATAGAGGTCAACGATAGCTATCATCTGTTGGTTTTTTAAATGCAAAAATAACAACTATCCAGAAAATTGCCTCCTACTGTTAAAGAGCACTTTGAAATCAGGAATCAAATATATTGATCCTGGACGATGGTTCAGAAAGAACATATGCAGACTACGAACTCAGTTGTCTGTAAAACAGACAGACCTGTAAAAGCTCTATAAAAATTTTACAGCTTTGCACCTGTAAAATTCACCGTTAAACCTGCAGAACACTTTTTCTTCATTTGAATTTCTTTTCAATTAATATCTACCTAAAGCCCATGCCAGGACCTTGCCAAACTCAGAGAGCAAGGCTAAACAGGAATTGCTTTCCAGGGCATTAATATCGCCCTCATATCAAGAAGGGTAGCAAGACTCCTGCAAGGAGGCACAGAGCACTCCCTCTTCCTGCAGGGAACCCACTTCCTCCTGGCAGAGGCAGCAGGACTGGAACGCGGGTTTCTCAAATCACAGAAACACACAATAAGTGGAGGGTGAGCCCAGGAGCTCACTTCTGAAGTGGTTAGTAGCATTCCTTGGAAGAAAATGCACATACATGTGCCTATCCACTTGGATCTCCTTCTGTTTGGGATGTGGAGATTCCAATGTAATTATTGGCTTTGCGGTGCTCCAGCTAGCTGGGTAGGTGTTTAAAATTAGACAGAATTACCCACCCAGGGGAGAAAGACCAGAAGCTTTCTGCATACCTTATCATTGGGACCGATACAAATGCTCTAGATATTGACAAAGAATAAAATATGAAAACAGATCTTGTAGCTTAGTTTTAGAAGGAGAAGGGTTTAGATCTTGATAAACTTTAAAGTAACATTTTCGGTCATAATAAAAATTGCTGTCAGATAACTATAACATCCTGTTCATCAATTATCTGGGGTAAGTTTATTTTTTTTTAAGAATCACTGGTGCATGAACACGGAACAATGTTGTTGGGTACAGTGTTTTACCTATTTTACTCTTATTTTGTTATTGAACCTTTATAATTTGGGAACATGTAACTTGAGACTTTACCATGCCAACAAGCTTTCATAAGATCTTCCATATGGTCTCTCCTTTATTTCTGACTTTGAGTAAAGAGGGTGGGACACCACAGACTTACAGTCTCTCTTTCTTTGCATGTACAATCTATTTTTTAAAACAGCTGGCTTATGCAGGACTTTTCCAAACTGACAGTTGTTAAAAATGACCCCATTTGCACCCTGATTTATTCAAATGTCAGAGAAGGAGAAACCAACTACACAAATCACAGCAAAGGGTAAGGCCCATGGGTCCAATGTTTCAGCTGAGGACAGGCGCGTGCTCCAGAACCTGATACCGACCACCTCTGGGAAGAAGGGGACACCAACACAAGCATGCGAGCACTTAATACGTTTCTCCCAGAATCCAAAGGAAGGTTGCTAATGAGAAAAATAACGCACTCCCTTTGCCTAGCAGTTGAACTGCAGCTCTGGCTAGCATTTTCTCTAAAGAGAGAACACTAAAAAAAGCTGAGAAGATGTTAAAAACTGTTCTGACAATTACCCTGTTTTCCTTTTTTCTACTTTTCTTTTTCAGTATTACCCTGGAAACATCCAAGACACACTTTTTTTCAATTTTGTGCTGTGTTTATGCATCTGTTGAACCATCAACAAAGCACACAAAGTCAGCAAGCATAAATAATCCCAAGCTTCTAGAATGCAAGTGTCTTGTCATTTGTCTTAAGAAGCAGAATTTTCAAATTATATGTTTCTCTGAAAAAAAGTTACCAATTTTCTGTCTAGTAAAGCGTGCTCTTAAGAACCATATGACAAAATTTAAAGTGTGAGAGTGAGAAGTAAAGGTCTAGTTAAAAAAAAAGACAACACCAAAACACCCCAAAATTTTCTGAGAATGTGCTAAACAAACCAGTTAATTTGGCTCCAGCATAAAATTTTTAACTAGTTCTAATTTACAGATTTTTTTGACTTCATATTTTTAGTGGGATTTATATCCAGATAGATAATTCCTTATACCTATACCAAAGGATAGCCTCTTCGAAGTGTTGTAAAGAAGAACTGGTGATTTAACTCAAATATACTTTTAACCAGTAACCATTTGATTAATTTCTTTATTTCACTTTCATTTAACAACTATATTGCTTTAATCTTACATTAAAAAAATAGCTTAACTGTGGTGTTATTTTTAATACATCTACTTTAATATTCTAGAAAAATCCAGACTATTCCATACTCTAGAGAAAAGACCATTTAAATCAGTAAGTCAATACAGAACACTTTGTGCCTCTACCAGTTTCAGGTAGTTCACTTGAAAATTTAGTTGCTAGCCTTATCCACCTCATGGGTTTGAGAGTGATCAGCTGTTTTCTCAGAGACAGTCACAGCTACAGTGTTATGCTGTTTTTATTAAATCATGTAATCACACACTGCAGCCACACAGTGACACAATTCTCATTTACCTTTGTCACTTTACATGCTGGGCTTATGTTTGTATTAAAGCTGCTTTCATGCACTTTAGGATAAAGCACTTGAAAACACCCTTCCTTACGAAGGGTACAATTAACCACATACTATTTCAGTGAGGCAAAATTATCTACAGAACCTCAAAGCCTATGAGTTACCAGTTTGGAAGCAGTTACATTTTAGGTAATAAAGTCAACATATGTGTAACGGATACTATCAAGCAGATACTATGTTAACATTATATGTAATTAAAGGGTAGCTGAACAGAACAGTTGTAACAGATTTTCCCTCCTTAAAAAGTAAAGGAAAAATCCATCATTGCAGTGTTGTCCTCATATCCAAGAAGCGTTCATTTATATATTTGTCTGTGTGCTGATGTTTCAGTAATCCTTTTTAACAGGGAGCCACTAACTAATGGCTGAACATTGAGGTACTGCTGCTCTTATCGCTAACTGGGGTAACTGCTGAGCTGCAGAGGACCAGACTTTATACACTTCAGACTGAATTCCTATTAACTGTTGTATCCATACTTGAAATGCGGTGACCTGCACCACAGGCTCAAATCTACTGTTGTAAATGTACTGTTTAAACATAACAGCTACAGTAGTTTCCCTCTACGCTTCATTGCAGTATGTGCTGTATCCAGTTTCAAATAGTTCCAGAAACAATTCAATCCAGCTAAACCATTATTTCCTGAAACTGCAGACAGTAAATGTGATAAACAAGACCACAATCCAATCAACACATATGAGTGTGGTCTAGACTTTCAAAGTTTCATGTACATCTACAGGGTAAACAGAGTGACTTACAAGGTCAGCAGTGAGAATTTCCAGTTTGATTATCCTGGAAAACGTTAAATAAATTAATAGAATGGCCAAAGTTTTTTTCTGATCTGAGTTTGAATGCTCAGGATGTGTCCTCAGGACCCACTGCTCCTGAATGGGATCAGAAAAAGGGCTACCAGCGCACAGAGAGAAGATTGCTGGTTTTTTTCTTTTGTAGAAATAAAGATATGAGAAAATTGGATACCGCTTTGTATCAACTACCAAACTACCAGAAATAGGTGGGAAAATTGTAAAGAAATGTTTATCAGTGACGGCCTGTTAAGCCGTAGCGACATGTAACTTCACTGGCAGACCACGCAGGCTACAGCCAGGCATTTATTTTGGAAGCAGAAAAGAACAGGCCAATCAATAACCACCACCACACACAGCAAAACTTTTTCAAGGTTAAGTATTATACTTTCAGATGAGTGAAATATTAAAGTAAATAAAGTAGTGTATCTTAATCTGCTTTCACTGAAGTCAACAACGCGTGACAAGTCACCTTACAGTCTGAAAGGAGAGTTTAAATCCATTGCTCAGACAAAATTTGATCTTTAAATTCTTTTGGACTTTAGATAAGAGTAGGGAGCATTAATACTATTCTTGATGATTTAGTAAAATATAAAAATCTGTTCTTGCATTAGAAATGTGACCTTGCACAGCTTCAGAGGCTCAAAGGAGGCTACCATGTTTCTAGTCCTGAGGGCAGATGAATAATCTACACAACAGCATTCTTCAGACAGTTCACAAATGATGTTTTGTTTGTTTAAATAACTTCTTGAAAAATGCTCAGAATCCCTTACAACTACCAGAGTCCACAGTTCTATTGTCATACACAGGATGCTTTAGTAGGATTTAAAACATTTTCTATATGAACAGCTACAAAAGGTGCTGTAATTGTAGTACTGAAACCTGTAATCTTGCAAGAGTTGCAGTACAAGACTTCTTTTATTGCTCTTACAGCATGTCTCAACCCTAACCTTTCACATCCATGCACAGAAGCCTACAGGACAAAAAAAAAAAGCTTTTAAAGGAAAATAATATTTTCCTGGCTTTATAGGGGTTACATCAACTTGAACAAATCCAAATTATCATTTGGTGTGGTGTGGGGAGTGTAAAAAAAAAAAAAAAAAAAAAGAATACACAGATACAGCAGTATTTAGACCCAACATGAACTTCCTCCTGGCAGCTGCTGTTCACAGGCTGTGTTTGGCTGATGACCTAACCCTTCATGTGACATGTGGGGACATAACCCACAGCTGTGAGAGGAAAACTGAGTATGGACTAAGAGCTTGGTGCCTTCCAAGTAAGAGTCACAGAACTGAGGCAGATACAAGATCTTACAGATTTACTAACTAGATATTGAGACCATTTCAGAACCTGTTGTCAATCTATTTCACAATAAACCCTCACTAAAGTGTACCCATCCTCCGTCATTGCTGCAAAAACTCCAAAGCCCTCAGGAAATATTATCTGTGATTCCTTTGTAAAACAGAATGCTCCTATGTGTGAACAATTTTATTTAAGTATGCTTTGATTTTTCCCCATCTGTTTGGCATTTCTTCTCAGAAGTATGCCATTTCCTAAAGATTGAACTGTCTTCATTTACTCAGTCTGAAATTCATACATCTCTGCTTCTAAGAAAAATGCTATGAATAAGAAACAGGTGAAATTTTAGAAGCAAAGAATATCTGAAGTGGAACTGTTTCTAACCGCACAAACCAAAGAAAATGAAATTAATCTGAAGTGTTTCAAAATAATGCTTTTCAAAGACTTATTATTTAAAATTAATTCTGTAGCAAAACCCAGCATTTGTCTCATTTATTACTTTGGAAAGAAAATGTATTCCAGTCTGCTGAATGCCTAAACGGCAGAGGTGAGAAGGTCCCTCAGCACACAAGTGGAACCTGAAGTGGCTTTTGTCTGTTGAAGGTCTACAAAAGCAGCAGTCAACCGGCCATTACTCCACTCCTGATCAGACTTTACCCTTTCTGAACTCTGGTGCAAACTTAATATGCAACAGTCCTGGAAGACAGAGTTGGCGTACAGAGGGTCCCGTAAGTCCTATTTGTGAAGTATTTGGCAGACTTTCATTTTTGACTTTATATTCCGTAGAGTGTGTAAATCTAGTAAAAAAATATTTGTTGCAAAATATCATGTAAGAGTTATAAATACTAATCCTCAGCGGATCAGCTTCACACTTGCATGCCCTGGATGTGTCATTCTTTGCCGTAACGGAAATGTGATGGTTGACAATAACACTAAGGACAAAATTCAAAGCAGCTCTGACAGGTTTAAAGTAAAGACTTTGTGGAATTAGGTTCCTAAGTTCATGAGAGCAACCTATACGCAGCCTTCTCCTTCACTCTGCTGAAATGGCTATGATTTAGGCAAAAAGTTGTGAGTTTTGCTACTCTACATATCTAACAACAAATCCATCCTGGTGGAGCTGGCTGTACAGGCACATGTCATTAACCAAAGGCCATCTGGAATCCAGAAACTAGACCTCCCTGTGTTTTATGTCCCCATATGAACTTAATTTGTAGCTGAGCAATGACAGCAGTTACCTTTTACAAAAAAGAAAACAAAACAAAAACCAAAACCAAAACCCAACAAAAACCCTTAGTGGGTAGAGCATCTGCCAAAGAAGTAAAAACTAAGTCCTAGGCCCTAAGGGAGTATGAGCCTACAGTTTCCACACCCCCGGCCAGCACCAAGGCACCAGCCTCAGCAGGATACTCCGGGCAGGAACATCCACCAGCCCTTCTCTTAAACGGGGCCACGAAATTGCCAGGTCACAGGGAAAGCAGATGAGGTCGCCTGTCAGCGTAGCTCAGGACCTAGGGCACTCAGGACGGAACCAACGTTCCAGATCCTGCTGCTAAGGTCCACTTCTGTTTTACATTAGGCAACCACTGGATAAAAACAGAAAAACAAGCAACAGGGTAATTACTCTGAATCCTACTTCTAAGGCCAAATACTTCACTTTTAAACATTGCAGAACTGCAACCCTAAAATCTTGTTTTGGATGTGTACTGAAGATCTCTCAAAATGCTTGTTACATAGCCACACTACCTCAAGCTTAGCTCCGCTGGCACATTCTGGAACTAAACTTAAGAAATGTGACTAAAATATTTTGAGAAAATTAGACTAACCACCTAATTTCTTTCCTAGTGACAGATAAGCAAAGAAGGTGGAAGTTCATCAATGAAGTTCAGCTTGCCTTAGGGTTTTTAAAAAATACTATTCTTTGAGAATTTTGCCAAATATTTTATGAAAAAGACACTAAGAGAAGCAGCAAAAGAAAAGAAGTGCTTGAAATGAAACCATTTTACTCATAAATGCAATCTTTTCAACTTTGAAAAGCCCTTCTAAGCATCTTTGAGGCTTGCATGTTTTTTAACTATTGATGTTAAGTTGTAAATCATTAAGATTAGAGATTTTTTCCTAACCTGAATAATCTTGCTGATTTTTTCAAAGTTAATCTTCAAAATTATTTTTTTTTATGAAAACTGTGGCAAAATAAGTTTTATCTAATTGCTTGTGGGGTTCTATTTCAGCTTTATGTTATTTTATTCATTCCCTAACTTTTCACTTTTATAAGCACGATACATACTTGCTTTATTTATATATATATATATGAAAATACAAATGTATACCATTATTTATAAATATACTGGAAGTTAAAGAAATGATCCTATGCACCCTTTACACACTTCCTTGAATTCAGTTAACGCTTAACACTTACCAGCATTGTATGAATGGGAATGAGCAGTAGCAAAAAAATCCCCACAACTGAAATAGTTGAAAAATTTGTGCTATTGTTTTGCCAAAACAGTTACTCATACCTGGTGTAGATGGTCTCTCCAACATATTCAAATGATGGTAAATAAAGGCTTGACTGTCATGAACTGTGTCCATATCAATTTCTTCCTCTTCTTGAGAGTTTGAGAACTAAGATATCAGGAAAAAAATAAGCAGATGCTAATAATTCATAGGAATATCACTAAACAGAACTTAAAATATTTTATTTTTTAGGTAAATTGGGGGTGAAAGGGAAAGGAAGCGATATCTACCACTGCAAAGGAATAAAAATTCAACAAAATTAAAAAGGGTCAATGTCGTGTCTTCTTTCTAATTTACCATGAAGCCGTGTGAACAAGAGCATTAGCTGTCAGCTTTAGTTTTTGCCAGCCAATAAAGAATCTGATGGGAAATGATTTTGCCAAAGTAAGCGTAACAACTACTGTACACATATACACAATGCCTTTTGTTTGAACACAGCTTTAAGGGAAGTCAGCAGAAGCCACTGCTGTTATTCTGAATACCCTACATATTGTGCAAGTTGAATTTCCATTTCTTACTCTGATTTTGAGTTTGACTTTACTGTCTTCATTCTTCTCTAGTATTTGCCCTGGCTCCAATGGAGACCCGAGTGGCATATCAGCCTTCCTCTTCACCCCCTGCTGATGACCAGAAATGCTGGATGCTGTTTCCTTAATAAGATGATCATCCTCCTGAAGCAGCATTAAAAGATCAAAATTAGAAGATAGCAAGAGCCATGTTTCAGCTTAAAAGAGACCTGATAGCTGAAAACATTTCTGAGTAAAGTGGGAGATTTGAACAAAGTTTTCCCTGTAGTTCTGGCAAAAAGCATTTTCTAAAACCCTGTATGGATTTGTGCCAACCTCTCCTACAAACATAGTTTTTCTTTACTTCTATCCCTGCTCCCTCTGCATATCTAGCATTGGCATCTTTTCTGTCCCTTCTCACAATCATGGTACTGTTGGTGTGCAACAACATTTGCTGCCTCTGAATAGCCTTTCTATAAATCTGTGCCTCGCAGACTCTCCTCAGTCCAAATCTCAGCTGAAAAACTGTGATAGCCTCTGATCTACACAGGGGATTTAGCTAAATCTTCTTTTAGATAGCTTTAAAAGCTAATGATTACTTTGTTGAATATAAACCATAACAAGCACTTTATAACTTGGGTTTTTTTGATTTCACAACAGTATTTATTAAAAAGAGTTAAGCTGTTTTGTAAATTACTGCTTAGATTATCAACAAAAACAGGGTCAAAGGAATACTAAAAATAGCAGGAGAGTCTACTAAGCTACACATATAGTCATTAAAACAGGAGACAGGTGTTCAAAGAAGTCCAATGCACAAAATATAGAAGGAAAAATAAAGTACCCACAGAAGCAAACATAATTAAAAGCCCACTAAAAACTAGATAAAAGCCGTATCATAGACTCTCAAGAGCATATGCTGCTTCACTGAATTGCTCTTGTCCTATAAAGGGCACTGTAGCCCCACAAACTCTTGCCCTGAGCAATTCAAATTCAATTTATTGAAGTGGTTAATTTTCACCATCCTCAGCAAATTCAGTGTCACCAGTCTATCAGTACTGATTTTAACATGTTTATGCTCTCAGAATACACAGTCTGCTTTAAAGAATCTAGTTAATCTGATGTATTCTATCACCTGTTAACTCTTTTTTCCCCTCAAATACATATTTCTTTTCTTTCACACCTATTATTTAACACAACATACTGCTGTTCTGTTGTGAAACACTTTCGGATAAACTTTGGCTGATGTGAGAGGCAGCCTTTGTTTTCTATTACTCCTTTGTTTTTTTAAAAAGGAAAATTAGTTCCCTGAATTTTGGGCGAGTTACAGTGAAAACGGTAACCTTAATAAATTAAGGGGTAGGAGAATGGAGAGGAGGCATAGGAGAAGATACAAGGGATGAAGTGTGAATTGAGGCTTACACTAATGCTGTATTTTCAGACTAGTGTCAGCCAGTACTGCTGTTAAAAGCAGCAGCCTCTTCCCCTTCCTTACACGGATCTGTCCTGGGCCGCCACAAGTATTTGTATAACTACATGATGAACTGGACCAGGAAACTGATATAAAAAAGGTATTTTTCAACCAGGCCGTCCCCTGATCCAGCTCACTATGCACCAACAACAACTGTGCTAGCACAAGGGAGAGGACAGTACAGGAAAAAGAAGAGTTAAGAGGAAATTTTTTTATTTAGGTAGTCTGGCAGCTAAAAAGTTTGGATGTTCACTGAACTGCAGCCTAAAAATCCGCCAAGAAAATGTCTCCTGCTATTTAATTCTGATCTCTATACATAGCAAATTAGGACTTACTACATGTTCTGTAAATATGTAGGACAGCTCTAATGATATTTGGCTCCATCATAATTTTCTCCCCCTACTGGAAATAGCCTGCAAGGTACTGTGATAATTTGCACTCTCAATATACTTCTGAATAAAAACAATTTAGAAATTAACTATAGGATTGATAAAGTAATAGCAAACCATCTAATTTAAAGAGTGCCAAACATGCTAACCACATGTTCACATTCTCTTTCAGGATTTACTCCTAAGCAGTTTCAATGAAATGTAGTTTTTGAAACTGTTAAGGGCATTACTCATAATTTCCATGTCTGTTGAGTTTTTTCACTCATAATTAAATTTGTCCAACAAAATACTTAGTCTTGCAGCAGTGGCAGTTATTCTTAAGAAAAGTGTGGCTTGAATAGCTTGTAAGCTTGAATAGCTTTCTAACTACACAACAGATTATGCATGAGGACTGAAGTCTCCAAAGACAGAAAGATATCAAACTTAACATATGCAATTTTTCAGAAGTTGTTACAAATCCTTCAGAGCACAGTAAGTAGTCAGATTCAAGTGTTCAATGAAGATGTGTTAAGGTTCCAACTTTCACATATCAAAGTTGTTTAGAAAGAGGTATATCTATGTATTTTAAGATGTAATAAATTTACTGATAAAAGGTTTTGTTTTGGAAAATTGCATAACTTGCCTATAAGCAACATTCTTAGTCTAATAAAAAAATTTTCATCACAGCATCAAACATTTCTGTGAATCACTTCATGTCTCATAAGCAATATAGAAAAAGTAAAGTTTTGTAGGGAACAGAAATGATGAGATTAGAAAAAACAAGTAAAAAGCTTGCATACGCTATGCTAAACGGTTAAAAAAAGTAGAAAAAAGTTATGGTGTATGCCAGTTTTTCAAGTGGAAGGAATAAAGAGCAACAAGATATAAAGGTAGTTTATGTAAAGCACAAGAAGCTCGAACACAATATAAAATCAAATCAGCAACCAACACAAGGACTCAGAGCCAGCTGAATGGGATGTATGCAGATGGTTTGTGCTTACGGTGTTCTGAAATCCTACTGACTGTCCGTGATTGTTAGTACTATTCACAGGTTCCTGATTATTTGCAACTGATTCAGGGATAATCGTTGGATTAAGTACAGCCTTCTTTTCTTTCAGATTAAGAACAAGTCCAAGCTCCGGTAATGGTAAACAAGAAGGTCTGCTGAGGCCAAAAAGTGTGAAATAGAGGTCCACAGCACCACATCGTAATCTCCAGTCATGTGAAGTTCCTAAAGTCCAAAAGAGATTATTATTAATACGGAGATACAATCTTCTTCTCCCCCACAAATAAGACAGTTTAAGTGATCCGGATTCACCACGGTACAGTATCTTCTGTGCTTAACATACACGTCCCTCATTATTCCTACCTCTTACTCATTCAAACTCACCTGCCACATCCAGTTTAAAAGGGAGGCTTTAAGTTGTTTGGGTTGTAAACTGGACATGTTTAATAGAACAAAACTGGGAAACTAAGTGCTATAATAACATAATGAAAAATAAAAGGAAAATAATGACACCCATATGCTTTTATTTTTAAAGTTTCACTTTAATTTTTACTATCTGACAATTAAACAAAACATTTTGTTACCAAACTGGCTTCCCATATCAACGGATTTGGTCACACTTGCCCATGTATTCTGTGAAATACAGTAGAAGCCTTAAGCATGACTGAGATCTGTACCCTCTGGAAACCGCACTGATGGAGAACACAAACCAGCAATGCATAAATATGCTTTTTGATGTCACTACTATGTCACATACTTCACTGGACACTCAATACTTTAATTTGTATTCATACTGGACAAATGCATTCTTACTGCACAAAACAAAGCTTCATTGATTTTATTTTTCACTGCAAACTGTGTGCTGCTTTTATATCTTCATACACAAATTGTCAAAGCACGTTTGGCACCAATCACAACAGAAAGACATCTAACATCTGGTGCAGCGCTGCAAATACAGTGATTCTGGTGTTAACTCAGCACAGCTCTTGACTGATTGCAAGTTTATTGAACATATTGTTCCACAGCAGGAAAATAACTGTATCTGGTAAACAAGACTCAGATGTGCCAACTGCCATGCTAATGTGGCTGTGCAAGACTTGGCACAAAATAAAATTACAAGATCTATCTGTGTAAATACTAAGTTTCATGGGGCTGAAGAGTGTTTGAGTAAGCTTAGCTGTACATACACTTACCTAGTTACAAGTGAAAGGGATATCAATATTAATCTGAACACTTCCAACATTAAAATACCACCCAAGAGAATGACACATTCACAAATACAAATTTTAAAACTAGTCTAATATTTTAACAATAAATAATTTACTCAACTTCTTAAACTAGTGCATCTTAAAATGATATGATGAATTCCCATTCAGTATCTCTCTCCTTTTCCAGTGGTGCAGCTAAGCTTAACTACAATTGGTTGCTGAATTTCTCTGCAATCTTTGGAACTTGTGAGCATTATCAATTTAATGCAGATTAACACAGAAGTAAAAAAAAAAAAGATTACATTTATCCATCAGAGTCTGTTTTCTGTTGCATGTGCCTGTGGCAAAAGAAAGCAACTCATGATTCTAGAAAATCAGAAAACCTGGCTACTAACTTGTCTCAGGTTAACAAACATTTTCTCAAGGCACCCTGGAATGCTACAGTTATTCCTTACAGAAAATAAATTGAAACATTATGTCACCTTGATACATGGAAATTTAAGTACTTAAAGCCCCATGAATCATAATAAAAATGTATACCCTATTTGTAACTTGCAAAAAGAGGTTATGGTTGGAAGTAACACTGCACACACTCTTCTCTCAAGAAAAAGGAAAAACAAACTCTCTGATGGGAACATCAAAATTGTTTATTTTCCGTGCCTGACACTTGGCAAATGCTACCAAACTGAACTACTAGTAGTCTTCCCACTTCAGCCCCTGGAGTGTAGCTGTACACTTTTAAACACTAAAAATAATGATACACAGAGAACAGACAGCCTTCAATGACCTAAAAAAGCTATACGTTTATATGTAATCAATGTAGTAATGTGCCAGATGTTAAAGGGCAGTTTGTCAGGACTGGATAAAACTGCTTCAGTAATGAAAAACAGGTCAATGGTAAAGATGCAAGCCCTTCTCTCATTAGGATCTTTCCTAATCACAGAAGGCAAATTGAGTCTTAGGTTTATAATACACTTCTAAAAACCTCATTTAAATTATCTATACAAATGTTATCCTCTCATATTCTCTCAGAGTTTAGTAAAAGAGGACAACGAGAGACTAATCTAAAGCAAACTATAAAGAAAAGGAAACATGGACACCATCGTTTGAGGAAACATTTGCTTCGAATGTCTGGGTCAAAGAATCATTCTATGCCGAAGTACATCAAAGCACACTACAGTAGTAAGCTAATGAAAAACAAGGGTTGGGTACCCTGTGTCACTGCGAAAGTTCTGCAGGTACGCACGTGGCATTGAATTTCTGAGACTGAATTTTCAATTTCTAACAATCGAAAGTAAGAGAGCTCTTGGCATATGCTGAAGCAAGTCTTTAACACTGATTTTAAAAAAATTACAATAAAAAAACCCAAAACCCAACAAACAACAAAAAAAACCCCAAACCAACCTGAATTCATCAGTTTCCAAAGCTGATCTACCAAAGCTTCGTTACATAAAGGGGACTCCATGTTCTTCGTAAAAGGTGGATTCTTAGTCAGCATATCCAGAATCTTATGCCTGAAAAAGAAATAGAAAAGATAATCTTTATTAAATCCAATTGAATACACTATGACTACAAAGTCTGTTCAGTTTGTAATATTCTTACAAACTTATTCAAATACAGGATTTCTTCCAAAATTTTAATCAATGTTTTATGCTGTTAGCTCTTCATTCTGTCCACAATAAGCATAGACACAGATTTGCCATCAGCAATATAACTTGAAGATAAAATGTAAAGTGCACAGCAGCAGGATGTTATTAGACATAATTTTTAACAGTCAGGTACAAAATTGTAAGCTACATTATGCTCTTCTGTTTAGTGTGCAAAAAGAGATTGTTGCTAACTCGATAATTACAAAGAAGGCCACAACATTGGCAAATAAACTCCTTACATAATGACACCAAAGCATTTTTAAATAACTTTAAATGTTTATGACTGATACAAAACGACAGGATCAAAACCGGAAAGGAACACTGTCACCTCTTAATAACACTGGTGTATAAAATTTCTGCACTTACCATGTTTGCTTACAATATTTACATGCTGAGCTAATAGTGGGCACATTTTTCCCCACTTTCTTTCTTTAAATTTGGCCTTGAAAACATTTTATGATAAGAATATTTATTTGTTCCATTACTTAATTATTTTAACTACTTTCCCTGCATAGCCAGCCTTCCCCTTGCTGTCTTGCACATTTGGGACAAGAAAACTCTTACAGATTTTTTTTTTTTTTTTTATTTTAGAAGAGGTTTACATATAGCACTCAATACAAAATTTAAACTCCTTAAAAAGACACAAATCAAATTAAACCTCCTTCTTAGACTGAAGCTAAACCTCCTCTAGTGAGCCTAACCATATCTACTTTCAATAACAAGAATGATAGAAATACAATAGAGAACAACCTTGCAGATATGACCTTTGTAAGAAATCACCTATAAAGAGTAAAAGTAACCTTTGAAACTCAGTATTTTAATGGTGGCCGTAAGGAGAAAGTGTTACGGGAAAACAATTATTATGAACCTCAGTGTTTAAGGGTTCATAATGAATGCCCTAAAATATCCAGTCACTCATTGGTGAAAATAAAGTTGAAACAGGCAATACCAGAAATTACACCATATTTTCACGTTATCCTTTCACCCCATCTACAGTCTAACGATTGCTTTACACTCCTTGCTGGCAAAACATTGTGTGCACTGTCTCAACCTTTGTCTTTTCTAAATATTACAAAGACTTTTTGCCATATGCAACATCAGATTTATATACTTTATTTATGACCGGGAAATGACTTCTAACTTCAGACTTCCACCACAGGGGTAGAACATAAAAGATAAAAATGATATAATGGAGAATAAGAACAGAGTATATTAATTTTTGAGATGTACACTGTTGAAACATCAAAACATGTTTCAATTTATATAAAGTAACAAGCAGAAAAAAACAGTTTTGTGAAGAAATATTAAGCAGTTAAGCATTTTATCTATTCTAGAGATTCCAAGCCAAAAATTTATTTAGTTCCAGCATTAGTAAAAATACCGGCTCTTTATTAACTCACTAACCTTATGTAGGGCACAGGATCATTCTGAACCATAGTAAGCAGCCACTGCAGTTCTTCATAGCTCCTATCAACTGCAAAGAAAAATAAAATAAAATGCCTATAAATATACATAAACTGGAAGGATTTTGATCAGGACCATTACAAGTTCCTGAATGAGCTTGAATCATTGCAACTAGAGTAATTTCATTAATTATATTGCAAATTCAAAGTAATAGGTGATTTACTTTACACTGAAATACAGACGTGCACAAAACTCCTTTGTGCCTCAATTGTTCAATAACCACCTACTTGACTATCAGCAGGTAACTGTCACTTGTGAGCGTTGATTGAGACGATCACAGAGTAAATGATCACCTTAATATTGTGTGCTTCCTAAAATGATCGTATTCAAATATCCTCTCAACAATCACAATTATAATATTTTCTATAGGGAATAGAGAAGATACAATTCTCACACACAGCTACCTGTGAAAGATTATTATCTATAAACAGGATAGAAAGAGGAAGACTACAGGAACTGCAAGCATACTCCTCTCAGTAGCCTTCCTTACTTTTTTTAATCAGTACACTTTACAACTAAAATGTATTTTGAAACTTAGCAGCACATCCTTCTAGAAAATTGCTGCCTGACATTGTTGGAAACAAAATCAGCTTGTTAACAAAATTCCTTTGATTGTCAGAGTAACAACGCAAAATAGGAAACAATGCAGGATATCATCATCAGTGATTACAGAAAAAAAATCAAATAATTTTTATATAATCTTTTTCTCAGGTGCATAATTGTAAGATTTTACAGCAGTATGCTCTTCTCATTTTCTTAAAGCAATGAAGAGCTTGCTTAGGCTTTGCTTTACTTCAGAATTTGGGGTGTACTAATCAATCCTGTATGGACAGCTCCAAAAACATTTCTGTTGCTTTCCATTTTGTGGTCCTAGCAATGTATTGCTTTCTTCCCCTGCACAGCCTACTGTATTTTCAGTTCTAAATACCTCAGTTCAACTTTCCTTCTTGTTCTCAGTTTTCAGTCAACTATTTTTAAATACAACTTTTTTACTCCAATCAATTCTAATACCTATTATTCCCTTTTTTTTTCACTAGGGTAAATTGCTTTTAAAGGCAGAGGCAATCATTTAAATTATATTACGAGAATTAGCACTTCAGTTCTATTAGAAGTTTGTTAAATACTGTGGACAACTAGAACATAATATCTCTTCCTGGGTTGGGAGGAAGCTGCCAAGCAATTAAAAACTACATTATAGTATTGCTTAGAAGATGGCTGAAGAGTCTCTTGCAGGCCACTTGCAAGTCAGCTGTGCTCTTCCTGCAATCCAACCAGAACAGAACTGGTTATACTGGTGAGGCACTGAACTGGACTGATAAGCCCTGTTTAGAGGCAGAATGTATCAGTTCACATTCTATACCATTCAGACCATGGCTACACAGTTCTGGATGATGCCAGAGTAAATTTGTACCCATACAGACCAGAACTGCAATTTCAGGTTTGATTTTTTGGAGGAATCTTTGAAAAGCTATGCCTAGGACATACTTTTAAGGAATTAGTGACTGCCTGTGCTCAACTCCATGCACAGCCGCTTCTCCTGGCAGCTACCTTGCTTAGGATAGAAGGCAGCTAGAACACTGCATACAAAAGTTGTTCCGCATGAAAGAAAAATAATATTGTATAACCATGCAGCAAAGACTCACAACATAGTGAACATACTACATCACAATCATAAGCAAGCTGAAATTATTTCAACTGCTAACAAAAGGGATTTTAAAAAGACTTTTGATTAGCAAATGAGAAGTCTAGGAGATCAGTCCTTTACAGGCTGATAGTACTGGATAACAGAACCAAGAAACACCATACTTTTGTGGTTAAAAAAAGTATTTTTTGCTTCTTAAACTTATTTGTGTTTGAAATAAAGTAAGCCTTCCCTGCTATTTGCCTTATAGTGTAAACTAGGCCTGCTAGACTTCCAAAGCTTTGCTACTAATGCATTTAACCTGCTCTTCAAATTTATATAGCAACTATGAAACATTTTGGGGAGCAATGACAAATTAAACCTGACCTTGGGCAGAACAAATCTTATTAGCCAGAAAATCACAGAATCACACAACAGCCCAGATTGGAAGGGACCTCAAAAGATCATCCAGTCCAAGTTTTTGTGGGAAAGGGAGACTAGATGAGATTATCTAGCACCCTGTCCAATTGCATCTTGAAAACCCCCAGTGATGGGGACTCCACCACGTCCCTGGGGAGGTTGTTCCACCGACTGATTGTTCTCACTGTAAAAAATTTATTTCTTATATCAAGATGAAACCTCTCCTGATGCAATTAGTACCTATTGCCCCTTGTCCTCTCCATGGGGCTACTTGAGAAGAGAGCGCCTCCATCCTCTTTGTAGCTGCCCTTTAAATACCAGAGTATTGCGATGCAGTCACCCCAAGCCTTCACTTCTCCAGGAAGAAAAGACATAAGTCCTTCAGTCTTCCCTCACAAGTCAGGTTCTCCAGCCCTCTGATCATCTTTGTGGCCCTCCTTTAAGCCCTCTCCAGTCTGCCCACTTTTTTCTTGAATTGTAGGGGCCAGAACTGGACATAGTATTCCAGGTGTGGCCTGACACACACAGAGTAGAGTGGGATGATCCTGTCTCTCTCTCTGCTAGCAATGCCCCTGTGGATGCAGCCCAGATTCCGATTTGCCTTCGTTGCTGCAGGGGTGCACTGCGGTCTCATGGTCAGCTTGTCCACCTGGACCCCCAGGTCCCTTTCAGCAATGCTGCTCCCCAGCCACACAGCTCCTAGCCAGTACTGGGCATTTTGGTTTTGTTGTCCCAGGTGTAGGACCCTTGCACTTGTCTTTATTGAACTTCATACAGTTTTTGCTTGCCCACTCTTCCATCCTGTCCAGGTATCTCCATAAGATGGCTCTCCCTTCTGACATATCCACCTCACCGCACAGTTTAGTGTCTTCAGCAAACTTGGTGAGGCTGCTTTCAACAGACAATTTGTCCAGATAATTTAATGCAGATGTTCCCTGGGGGACCCCACTTATGACAGGCTGCCAGCCTGAATAAAAAACATTTCCTACCCATGTCACAGACTACCCATCCTGTCTGTATCTTGCCAGTTTGTCTAGGAGAAGGCTATGGGAAAAGAAAGATGTGTAGATTTTCATACTGCTGGTAGTCATAAAAACAAGTGATTGCTTTCTGAAGTAAAAATCCTCTTGAGATTTTTTCAGATTAGAAGAGATGGTCTATCAGTTCTCAATTACAGCAGAGCATCTCTGAGACCCTAAACTTCGAAATTAATGAGTCATGGATATTTATTTACAAGTTTGTTATTACTTCTTATAAATATGCAACTGCTTTGTTGTATACATATAACTATCAGAAGCTAACTTTAAAAAGTTAATAAAGTCTGTTCCCTTCAAGCCAGTTTAGATCAACTGTCCAAGTCCTTATGCTGCCTCAAGCATTTTACAGAGTTACCGTGTCTCAAAAAAAGCCTTACTATTAACAGCAAAGAAAACAACTTACTCAGTTCCATGGAGAAATGATTTCTTTTAAAGTAACTTAAAAAAGGCAGTGCTATTCCTACCCTGAGAGTTGATAGAAAAACATGGGAGTTCCACACTGCCCCAGAAAATACAGACTTTCCTTTTTATGGAAATTACAGAATCTGTCAGCTTCCTTTACAAGAACTGTTAAAAAGCCAGCTTTGGCACAAGCAACAGGCATTTGATAACTGCTGATTTACATCCAGTATGAACTGGAAACCAGGTAACTAGGAACAACTAGAATCAGACCTCTTGGCAATAGACAGACAATCATTTTGCCTTCCAAACCCAGGTTTAGGGCTCTGTGAGACAAACGCTGCTGACTTCTACATGGGTAACTGAAGAAGTCAGTTAGCACACTGAGCTTCTGGATTTACCCCTCCACCCAAAACTTACCAGTCTTACAGCAGGATCAGAAGGTAATGTGTTCAGTGCTGCAAGGTTGTATTTGAGAAATTATACTGATGACCATTTAGGAAGTAGGCTGTGTTGTGAACTGTAGTGACTTTATAGCAAATACATGTTTGCATCTGCTACCTCTGCATCAGAGGAAAAACTTGTTGGCAAGGGGCAAGGCAGTTAGGTACAGTAATAACCTAATCCATCGTTTCCAGATCTCACAGTGAGCCCAGTCAAAAATTACATTCAGCTCAATCACTGATTTCTTCAAGTAATCTTTCTACTACTTTTTACCATTCAAGTTTTACTTTCCAGTAGAGTATTTCGAGCAACTTATACTATCTTGGTTATACAGCAACCCATTTCATCAGCTGTTTCAAAGATGTACTATATTACTTTGCAGTACAAACGCTTTCTTATCCAAGTCAGTTATTACTATAAACACCATGCATAAAAGGTCAAGAATTTAACGAGAAAACATTATTTCTATCAGTTTGTCTTTCCAAAGGGTGGGATGAATTAGTGAGGAGATTATTCTAAAGGAAGCAGGCTGATGAGTAAGCTTTCCATTCTCCAGCAAATCTTTCCACTAACACTCTATGAAGGGAGGAACAAAGCAACCAGCCTAACAGAGAGAGAGATGCACAGCACTAGTGGAGTTCCAAGTTCTAGCTGGGTATCACTCACAGGGTCACCAAGCGGTACACATGCTGTGGGTTATGAATCCAGAATGCCTGGTGAATTACAAGACTGAGGACTGAGCCTGAGAGTGACACTGAGTGCACAGCCTCCCTTGAAGTTGTTATTTTTTCTGTATGACAGTCTTGTTTCAGCCTGTAAGCCTACATCTAAATTCTGTCAGATGCATTCACTGAAGGACTCCAATTGCCTTAAAACTTCCCACTGCCTATCTAGCTTGAGAAGTCTTTGGACGGAACGACAGCAGTAAGACCAAAGTAATAAAGCTCTTATAAAAAAGAGAAAACAACTATTCATGCAAAAAGCAAAGGAAACTCTCCATTACCCTGAAAATGAAAACATGAAATTTGAGGCAGCATAATTAGAAGTCTAGAACCACCAATCTGCTCACAGAGGAAGAATTGAAGGATTTGGCCACTTTGATAGGGATAACCTTTCAAACACAAGACCGTCACAATCTGCTGAACAGAGAAAGACTAACCCGAATAAATGAACAGGCCAATGTAGTACTAAATTAATTTTATAAAATGCAAATCATTAAAGCTTGAATTCCTAACTGCCTCTAGAAAATCTGTCAGGATTGAATTTCAACTTCAAATGGCATTTAAGAAAGCTACCCAGTATTTTTTTTCAAGGACCTGCAACAGTCAACTAAGATAAAGACAATAGTAAAAGAATGGAAAGATCTCAGAGACATAACCTATGTATAAGGAAAGGCAAAGCAGATTATTTTAAGGATTATTGGCTTATTCTGTGTTTCCAAAATTTATAACCATAAGATGCATGCAAAAAGCAAAATAAAGAGATTAGCAAGAAGGTAAAACAAAACCAAGAACTTTGACTGGTGATTATGCCTGAACACAACTGAATCAAAATCACTGAAAACGAAGTGTTAAAAAGAAATTACCAAAACCCCTTAACACTACTCATTGTGCTGTCTAGTCATTATTTCAAAACTTAGGTATCTGATTCAATTTGCAAGACACTGAGAAACAATGCTGACCATATCTTCATAAAACTTGCATTCTCTAGGACAAAGCATTAACAGAGATCTCGGGTTCTTATCAATACATCTGTCATCACACAAGTTCTTCTGGTGGACACTATTTCAACCTAGTATTAATGAGGTAAGTATTACATTTTTCTACTATATCACAAGTGTTATAAAGTGTCAAAATACTTGAAAAAAGTACCTTTTGTGTAATCAACAACAGCCTCCAATGCTGCTATTCGGACATCTACGAAGTGCCCATATTCTGCATATGACTTGAAGAGAGCAGGATCACTTGGGACATGACCATTCTTCTGAAGCACTCGAATAGCTTTTAAACAGCTAGATGAGGTAGAAAGAGGAAATTTACATTAGGTTTACGGAATGCCAGCCAAGAAGAATAAAACTACTTTTTTCAAAATCAAGTACTGCAATTTTTAGAATTATATTGTCCAAATTAACATGTTACAATTACTTTCACAGCATTAACACATAGCTCTCATTAACTCTGACTTAGGCAGAAACACAAACAGAATTCCCCACCATGTCAAATCCATTGTTTGGTTTCAGTAGAACTGTACTAACTTACAGAGAAAACACAGCTCATATTATGTTGTGTACTCTACAGATACTGCTACAAGGCTACCTTTTGCAAAACTTTCCTCAACGTTCTTCCTACAGAGGCACAAGCATGATCAACTCCTGGCTGCTATTAAAAGTCTCCATCGATAGAAATTAACATTGAAAAATAAAGCAATCAAGACACACTTGCACTGTCAGCTTTTGGAAATCGGAAGGAATTTGACATTTAAGATTAAGACACGCAAGCTAAAATCTCAAATACTAACTACAGAAAGGTACATAAACCCCCAAAAAGTAGCGTTAATCTGTCTGCTCTCTTCATGTGTACAACAATTATTAAACCACACCTGACTGTAATGGTGTGCCTGTAACTGGGAAGAAGCTTCTCCATATTTAGGAAACGGGTAATTTCCTCAAGAATAAGTCGAACATCAGGATTTAAGTTATCCAATGTTCGAACTTCATTGTTCACACTGACTGCAGGAGTTACAGAGTTGGCTAGGGCATCAATCAGCTCAGCACGATAGTAGTTGTCTGAAAACTAGATAAAAACATCATTTAAACACAAGCAAATATAACAATATATATTCTTTAAAAGCTAAGAAATGTTCAAGCACTGTTACAGAACAAAATCTTAAAACAAAAAGCAAAACAGGAATACATTTGTCCTGAAAATTAATTTGAGAGTGATTGAGCAAGCACACATACTACAAACATTAATCTTCGCTGTGTAATATGAGCATATTAACAGTAATACATCATTTTATAAAAAAATGGAAAAATCAGGCACTGAAAATTTTCCAGATATGGAAAATAAAAGCCAGTGTTTCTAAATGTGAGCATCTAAAACTACCTGTTTCTATATCCAGTACCAAGTTTACCAAAGTTAATGGGTGCTTAGCACCTCAGAAAATTGGACAGTTTCTCTAGATAGCAATTTCACAAGCTTCTGAGGTGAACTAATGGGTTCACTGCTGCTTAGTGAGGAAAATCTTGCTTCTTCGTTCTTTCATTTTACCTGGGCTCACAGCTGCAACCCTTCCATTGCGCTCGCTGTTGCATTTGTTGGTCACGTTAATTTAGTAAGCAGCAAAACATTTAAAAATAAAACTTAAAAAGCAGGAAAAAAGTACCAGACTTGAATATCAGTTAATTTAATCTAAACAAACCCACTATCTCTCAGATCTGGCAGAAGACGTCAAACACATGCGTGGAAGGAACATGTGGAAAAGTGAGGCAGGATCTCTCCTTTGGGGGTGGGGAGATGTTAGCACAACCATGTGGTGACATTCACATGTCTAACTCTCCACCTCTCCACCCTCTATCATCCTCCTTTTTCATTATCTTGCAACAAATGTCTTGTTACAGTATGTGTTTCTACACACAAGAAAATGAGGCTTAAGTGGCTTCAGATTTGTTCCACTTAACTTTGGATACTTAATTGGGAAGATTATGGTAGGCTCCTAGCAGTTGTAGACTTCTTCTGTAGCTAGGGAGAGGGAATTTTGTATCATCTCAGGATCTAAAAGGTCTAATCACCCTCCAGAGGTGGTCTGTGTGGGAGGGAACTTTAGACGACAACACTTCCAACTCAGATGCTTCAATATTAACCTGATATTATTATATATCAGGTATATATTATATATAATACAGTAATATTAATAATTTTATATATTATTATACAATATATAATATAAAAATGTATTATACAATAATATATAATTGGGAAGATTATGGTAGGCTCCTAGCAGTTGTAGACTTCTTCTGTAGCTAGGGAGAGGGAATTTTGTATCATCTCAGGATCTAAAAGGTCTAATCACCCTCCAGAGGTGGTCTGTGTGGGAGGGAACTTTAGACGACAACACTTCCAACTCAGATGCTTCAATATTAACCTGATATTATTATATATCAGGTATATATTATATATAATACAGTAATATTAATAATTTTATATATTATTATACAATATATTATATAATAATGTATTATACAATAATATATATTAGATCTTATATATTGTATTATATATATTATATAATATATATTTTCACATATTAAAATATATTATATTTTATCTATACCTGTATCTATCTCAGGTATATATTATATATTATTCAGCCAATAATTAACTACATGAAGACAATCCAGTTCTGTGAGCTGGAGCTGACACTCAGAACCCAGAATCCCAGAATCCTGCATATCATTAAAAAAAAAGATTATTTCCTTTCCTTGCTCTTTCAAACACTCTTCCCAAGGCGAAAAAAAAAACCCCAACAAACCAGTGCTTAACTGTGCTTGCTATGTGTTAGCCTCACACACGTTTTTGAATGAAAAAGAGTAAAGCAAGAAAAAGTATGTGCGCAAATGAAGACAGGCAGGTCCTTAGTAAGTCAACAAGCACAAAGAGCTTTGAAATATCCAAGAGATGCTGCCAGAGAAATGTCAGCTGCAGAACATTCTGTAATAGTTACTGTTTAGTTTAGTGTATCACCTTTTTATCAACTCTCCTAGTCGGATATTTACATTAGTGGCATAAAACAGCACACAGTGTATTAACTAAGACTTTTTTAACAAAACAGTAAGAGATTAAAATAAACACATTTTTTACCTTATTCTTCCTGTTATCGTTATACTTGATCAAATCCAAAATAAACATTAAAACCTCCTTAGGACAGAGGTTGTGAACATCCCTCAGAAGGGCCATGGCAACAGGCATAGTCTGTTTAATAAAATTAATAGTTAAGTCATTCATACATTAGTGAAATGATAATTACACCCTAAAAAAAGTTACATCCTGAAAATAAGCAATTAAAAATTTTACAAAAATCTCTGAAAAGTTGTATTTAAATGCTTTTTGAAAGTCATACCACATGCTGTATAATTTTCAGATAAAATCAACAATGTAATAATTGCTCAATAATTAGTCATAGTGCAGATACATTTGAAAAAACTGTATATCCAAGAAAAGACTCTCAAGTCAAGGCACTATCAAAAAGGCAACAAATGAAAAATAACAAAACAGATAAAGATGATTGAACTAATTCTGAGACAGACACTGAATTTGAATGTTTTCATGTGTACATGACGTCTAAGCTTCCATTATCATTGAGAGATATAGACCCAATACAGTCAGTGAAGCCTAAAGAATTATTAGCCATTCTGTGATTCTGGGGGTATTAGCCTGATTAGGTATTTATTTTAGAACGAGCTAAGCAGCCCTCTTCAGTTCCACTCACATGAATTTAGGATTCTTACTCCAGATCTATAAACTTGGGACATGGGATTAAAGGGAGGAAAGTTTAAGATCTAGTGGGAAAGAATGAACAAAGACAAAAAGAGCAGAAAAATACAAAAGAAGGCCCAAGAAAAAGACATAGGGAGAACGGTGAAGCATTTTCAGATAGAGTAAGAAAACAAAATTTGAGTTTTCTCTGTAATCAGGAATATGAAATCTGTGAAATAAGAACTCAATCATCCAATAATTATAAAGCGATTCTAGAGAAAAAAACATTGTCATTCATTTTGGTATCCACTGTACAACTAACAACTACAGGTCCCAGTAAAAAAAACTGTGTTAACATCAAAATAAGCTGCAGCAACACATGATGTTGACAGTTAATAGAAACGAGGGGGCAAGAAGGATTATGCAGTGCCTTGAAGTGAAAAGCCAACTAATTTAAGGTAAGTTTTATGAGATTTTATTTGCAGCATGGTACCATTGCCATTAATGAATAAAGACAGCTGCTGAATTCACCTAAAAGATAAAATGAGTAGCTTTGTTACTGTGCAATAAATTATATGTAAGAGAGCTCACAAATATTTACAAATAATTATTATATGTAGAATCACAGAATCATAGAATTGCTGAGGACCTTTAAGATCATCAAGTCCAACCATTAACCTACACTGACAAAACCACTTCTAAACCACGTCCCTAAGTACCACATCTACCCTTTTTTTAAACACCTTAGCCTTTTTTTAAACACCTACTCCTTCCCCTCTTAAACATGTACTCCCTTCTTCTGAAGAAACTGCTAATTTAACTTCAGCTACTCATAAAAAATTGCTAAAATTTTGTTAACTGATTTTTGACTAAGATGGAACAAACAGATGCCATATAAGAAAGAACTAGTTATTTCAGATTTTTGTGAAGGGGTAAAAAAGTAGGACTGTGCTATCCATGTTCCTGTAGTTGTCAACCGTATGATCATTTTTGTTCTTTGGAATTTCTTTTAAAATGTTCAATGAAAAAAAAAAATTTTACCTTTTGCAGAAAGTAGCTTTGAAAGTTCATGAAGTTGTTGGTCTTCACAATGTTTGGACAAGTCTTACAACAAAACATTCGGGTAAAGAGTGACTTCATGGCTGGTGGTCCTGTCCACGTACTTACCATGGAATTTGCAATCTGTATAATTAGGGGGGAAGGGAAATCGTATTAACATCACCACTGCAAGTTTAGTTTGGCTGTAGAAAAATACACATTTCCCATCATCAAAAAGGATAATTGCCAAGAACATCATGTCCTTCAAATCGCTACATATTTTCATCAATGTATTATCTTATATTAGCTAAGTTTCCACTGCCATCCCCAATATATCTTCTCTACATTAAAGGTAGAGTTATAAGTTTTTTTATGAAAATTGTTCCACTTAGAAGATGTCTGCAACTAATTGTCTTTCCATGATAAACTTCTGTTCTTAATTATTTTCTCTTTTTTATATTTTAGATGAAAATTCTGTGCTTACTAAGCCAAGTTTTCTGACTCTACAGAAGCCAGTGATGGAAGAGGCTTTTGCAATACCAACTTCCCAAATTTACCCTGCCAGTAACCTCAGCCTAGACTTTAAGTAGGCCTCAACCACCCTAAGACTAAAAGACCACCCCTAAAGTGAAAGGCAAGTCAGCTACCTCTGACTAATTGTAATTCACAAAGAGACCGTGCACTGAGACAATTTTATTGCTGCAGTCTGTTTTGGTGTAAGGCAGCGAGATTCCACAAAGACCAAACTGCTTTTGTGCCTTCCCAGCATTCTGGGTTTCAGACATTTGCTGTCCGAAGCAGTGAAAGCCCACAGAGAAGAACACCTAATGCTGGTGCATTAAGCCTGATGGCAGATAGTGTGTGTGTGTCTCTGTGTGTGTCGGGGTGGGGGTGTGTGCAAAACCAAATAGGGCCAATGCACCCTACAATAGAGCAGGACTTTCCATTGTCACAGACAGACCACAAACTAAGGAAAAATCTGTTTTCACACAGAAGAAAATGAATTTGATGATTTCCTTCTAAATTATTTAGCTTGTTACAAAGGGTATTGCATATGCAATAAGAGAAAGAAAAGCAAGAGGCTATGCAAAGATGGGTAGCAATCCGTTTCACCATTGCTCTTGCATAAGATGGGTCCTTTATTACTGAAAACCATTTTCCCGCTAAGTCAGGCTCCAAAGGAAAGTCAGAGAAAGAGAGAATACTGCAGGGTCAGACTAGATGTTCCGTTTGCAATAACTAAAGATGCAGAGTAGCTTCTTCTGTAAGCTACACAATGACCCTTCCTGCAGAGGACGCTTGATCCCAACAACTGTTTAGAAACCACGATGATGAACTTAAAACTGCAAATGTGAAATTTATGTAGCAGTGTAAAATAAAACCCAACCTCCAAAATATAATCAAAGGTTACTATATTTACAAGATACTCACTATTTTATTAAAATTGGGGTGTAAATTTTTAAATATTATTTAGGTTCTACTTATTTTAAGCATTTCATTTTGCAAAATCTACAGATGAACAACAGTATTTTCAAATTAAATCAACAAAAGCTAAATCACCATCATTTCACTATTATTTGGTCTTATAACATGTTCTGACTCATCTGAATTTCTCTGTAAATACTGTCAGAATCCAAATCTTCCCTATTCTACTGATAAGCTACACACTCCGAATTAAATGTATTTGCACATTCCCTATACCATAACACAAGTAGCCCGTCTTGCATTATTTCTACTTAAAAAGATGGCAGGTACACTCTATTTCTGCATCCTTCAATGCAGTACAGCATAAAAAACTGGCCTAAGATGTACCTGTCATGCACAGCTATGAAACTCCTCAGTGTTTGGGGAGGGCCTTTATGTTGTTGTTGTTGTTGTTACTTTTTTAAAACTTTTTGCACATCACCAACACTGCAATGGGTCTGAACGGGAAAATAAGCCTGCATACTCCCAGGAATTAGTATTGTGACATTGTTTTCTCCTTTCTCTGTAGGGCTATTTGTCATGAACTACTCAAAGCATGTGCGTGAGTGTCCCCCATTCCATTAACTTCTTTATCAATGAAGATTTAATATATTGCCTGGATAGTTTATGCCTGAGAGACTGCATTGCTGTTTTACAACAAAGCATACAGTACATTTAAAAGTGTAATAGATTCAGTTTCATAATTGCATTACCACCTATCATTTCTCTGTATCAACATGAGTATACCAAGAATGTTTTACAATAACTGCAATCCAGCTAGAAAACGCAAATCAACAAAAAAGAACTCTCCCCCTAATAAACATGAGGGACTCAGCTTTTTTTCAGTAAAGAATACAAATCCTCAGTATTTACAGACTGTGAAAATTAAACCGAATTAATGTCTACAGGAAATGATTCTTACTAATGCCCTGATGTTGGAACGAGTCATACAGTCTACTACACCTTCCTCCTCGGTAACTTACATAAACATCTCCACAATTGTGTCCTGCCATGCTCCTTCAATTTGATTCAATGTCACAGCCATACTTTTTGCTTAGCTTTATAATCTTTTTTCTTTAAGTCAACAACCTTATCTGTAGACCCAAGATTTTTCATACAATTACAACTGAGCAAAACTGGTTATGATTATCTGCAGCCCAATTGCCTGAGCATTCAAAGTAAAGACAGAAAAAACTATTGCATTTAAACATTGTAACAACTGCTCTTAATATTTACCTGTGGAATATACTCTTTTAAATATTCTGAGTGAATTCATTATGAAACGTGCATATTTTAATTCAGACACTGGCAGTACCACATCAGTGTTTCATAATAATCAAATACTTAGTCTCAAAACACTTCTTGGAATTAGATTTTCAACCTCTGGCCAAAGGATTTATTTCTATATAGGTACTGAATTATTCTCAACAGGTACACAGCAGAAAGCAAGCTATATGCCAATAATCTGAACTCTACAAATTGTCAGTAAGTATGCCTTTATGTCCATAAAAGTATGTCAACAACATGCCTTTTCAGAAATTCTTCTGTGTTTCCACCCAGTTGTTTTATAGGGTTCTCTAATTTTCATTCTTAATGCTAATTTTGTGTCTAAAGAAAAGAGTTCTTCCCTTTTCAAGGCAATTATTTCGCTTTTCAATATTTAATTGCAGACCAACATGATGTTTCTTTTGTGCCCCTATTCAATCTGAAATGGTATAGGACAGCAATCTGAATTCACATTAGACAGATGATTTTCAGCACTTCAGAGTTCTCAACAGACAAGCCAAGGAACTTCCCAGTAAAATAAAAAAAGTACATTTGGGCTCTGAAAAAAATTAAACAAAAGTCTTTTATTTCTGCCACTTAATGAAATCTGGAAAAATCCCTTGTGGTTTTCATGTCTGACATCTCAATTTTGACAATTATGAAAGCCTTCTGCAGTCTCCATTTACAGTCTAAAATAATACAGCTTTCCTTTCAAATCAGTCATGTTAAAAACACTTGGCAAACACTTTTAAGAGGTTAAATATCAAGCCAGTTTAAGAACTGTGATGAGTTTTGACCCATTTTCAAACGTTTACGATGTCTAGCAGATTTCTTCCCTTACTCCCATCCACACAACCTCACCTTTGCAAGGCAGAAGCATGCCAACATTCGCACTCGGTAGAAACACTGCTCCTGTTCTAGTATATCAGTCAGTGCAAGCCGTGATGCTGGAGTAGGGAACTTTTCCAATGCCAGAATGGCTTCTTCTTGTGCAACCACATCTCTCTCATATCGAAGCTGATACTGCCACATGAAATCAGATTGTTCAAATTCTACCTTCCTCAGTACTGACATATCAGGGTCTATTCTTATCCAGAGCAAAGGGGAATCAGCACTAAGACAGACATGAAAAACATTAATAGCTTACAACATTTCAAGACTATAGAAATTCAAATGATGTTCTAGCTTGTTATGAGTTATTTTTAAAGTATTTAAAGTCAAAGAACCATAAAAGAATCTAAGTTAGAGGGGACTTTTGAAAGTCACCTGGCCCAATCTAGAACAGGTTGCCCAGAGAAGTTGTGGATGCCCCATCCCTGGAAGTGTTCAAGGCCAGGCTGGAGGGGGCTTTGAGCAACCTGGTCTAGTGGGAGGTGTCCCTGCCCATGGCAGGGGGGTTGGGCCTAGAGGGTCTTTAAGGTCCTTACCAACCCAAACCATTCTGATTCTATGAATCTCCTGCTTCTAGGATGGCAATTCTGTAGCCTCCCAGGGCAATCTGTCCAAATCTCTAATATGTTAGAATGAATACAGTATTTTAGTATTTTTAACATACAGATCTGACTTCATGGTAAACTACTGTACAATCTCAAAATATTTAATTCTACTTCCTCAGACACCATAACTGTCATAGGTGAGCAGCACTTTATCACCTTTTATAGTTTAAGACTACAAAAAAAACCCAACAAATAAAATCTGGTGGTAAACACCTGGTTTCCTATATACTGTTTTTTATCAACAGATGTGAAAGTGCTTTACAAATATACACACTCTACGATGTTGAAAGCTGACAAGCATAACCATGCAAATGCACAGAACTTCCAAGCCAAATGACGATAAAAGTGAAAGGATTAAAGTTTTAGTCCTACAGACAAAATTATTTAGCTCTATTCCATCCAAAGAAGCATTTTATACTTCAGTATTCACACAGCAGAATGACTGCAGAAGTCATTTATGGGAGCAACAAGCACAAACTATACAATAAAGTCTCTTACTCAGTTTTCCGCACAAAACTGAATTAGGAATTCAATGGAATTCAATGAAATTAGAAATTCCATTGAATTAGGAGAGAGTTTGGAATGATGAAAAGAGCATCGTTATAAATATGATGTGTATTACTATACACATCTGTAGAATACCTAGAATTACTGTCAAGACAGTGGCTAGAGAAGAAAGAATAATAGTGAAAAGAAGAGTGCATACACAGGATTTAGAAGAACAGAAAAGAGAAAACTTTATCATATATATTTGGAGCAGAGGAGTCCAAACTGGACAAAAGAATGGCACAATCATTGATTAGAAGGTTAGCAGACAAACAAAGCGTAAGTGACTTGCATAAAATCATGTACCAGTTCAAAGGTAGTTCGAAGAAGATCATTAAGGTCTCAGCTCAGTGTAATACAGTAGCTACTGTATTACCGATAAGAACATAACCGATAAGAACTACTCACAAATATTTATGCTAATTGCTCTTAAATACAATTAAAAACTATCTATTCATATGTCAGCTATCATATAGAAATGATAACAATAGCTTGCTCAATTAAAATATCCCCTATAAAATTATTTCTCATCATATTTTAGATGAGGTTATATTTACAAGACTCTCCAACACTTTTAAGGTGACAAGCAATCCATCCTTCTTCAAACAGACACCGTTACTTTTCAATAGCATATTATTTACTTCCCTCAAGCAAACAAGGTACCAAGACCTTCAGTATTTCTGAGAGCACCACTGGTTCCAAGTCAAGGACAGTAAAGAGGGTATTTAAGGAAGAATTTGCTTCCAAAGAGCTAAACAGTTCCAACTGAAATTAATGCCAGTATGAATTTCAGTATGAAGCATTTCATCACTTATTTTCAATATGAAAGGATTCTTTTGGAATTAACCACAGATTTCAGGAACTTGTCTGTCTTAGTGCTAGTTAAATGGTATTCATCAAGGTCCAACAAAAATTGCTCTTACTTCTTTTCAAGCAAATTCTTGTTTATATTTTACCTATGAAGTCAGCTGAAAGGTATCATTAGAAATGTTTAAGAAAGAATCAAGTAATTTATTCTCTTATCATGCCTAAGATTTTTTTTTAAACTGATTATAGTAGTTAACCAATACAATTTACACTTCACCAGACTTTTCCCAGCTACAGAAGAAAAGTCTCAAAGAAGGCAAAGAAATGTGGTAGTCTTGAAATCTGCCAGTCATATAATGAAGTACATCATTACTATCAAATCCTTCAAAATAGCATGCTTTAGACAAGGGGAACATGGCTCAGTCTCACTCCAACAAGCTAACTTACTCCATAGCAGAAAGGTCCATGTCCACCTCTTCTCCATTCATCAGTGGAATCTTCTTCTTCTTATTTCTATTAAAAAAGAGAAAATATAAAAAAAAAAAAAGACAAACAGGTATTAAAAAAAAATATCATACTAGCAAAGATATGTTTATAAATGGAGCTTAAGCCTGCAAAAGTACTCTCTGTGTATTCCATCACACTGAAAAATAATGCTCTCTCCAGCAAAAAATATTGACAAAGTTGAGCTGTGCATTAGTTTTGTTCGAATAATAATCACCAATACTTTACATGCGTTTAAACCTGACTCCCACCATTTTTACAATTACACGTAAGCATACAATTTTGAGAAGCACAGGTCAAAGTAGGTATTAAAATGCATTAGGAAACTGGGAAAATCTGTTTGGGAAGTATGTTACTTTTCTTGCTCATTAGGTTTAGTGAACAGCCCCTGGCACTGTTAACAGAAAAGGAACACCCTGGGTGTGCTTCCTTCATATGCCTTCACTTAAGGTACTCCCCTGGCCTACATTTGTCTTCCCTCTAATTTGTCTTTCCCATTCAAAGGCATCTTGAACACTTTAATTAGAGTCTTCATTAAACTCACTCTATAGAAGTAAGTTCTTTATAAAACTTTTATAAAATTCAAGACCTTTCCTTATAATTAAGAAAGAAAGATTTCTTGCTGTCCATAAACTGTAGTAAATTCTATTTTCCCCCCTTGCACCACAGGTAAATCTTATTCAGCAGGCTTAACAAAATACAAACACAAAACTTAAAAAGCATATATTTATCATCAATGCACTATATGTTTTCATACATCCATACTAGAAATATTTGCAGTTCGTATTTTAATTCTTACCTTCTGCTTTTAGAATGGCAAGGTATATCATGTTTAAGACTGTTTTCTTCAATCTGCAACGTATGGTTGAACGATCCATCAAGTTCTTGCACTGTCACTTTAAGAGGACCCTTCAAGTTCAAAAGATTTTGTTGGTAACATTAGAATTATACTTACTAATATACACACCACACTTGTATGTGTAGCTAAAATATGGAAAATCAACCTTACCACGTATTTCTGAGTCCCAGGAGACGTGTAGTCTTGTTTTATTTCCAATTCCAATACATTCCGTTTTCTATTAAATGCAAAGCTACCATAAAATTTTACCACTCCACTCTGATCACTAATAAGCAGTATAGGAATTTTAGTGCACAATGCAATATAATTCTATAATACAATAGAAACATAATTCTCAATGTTTTAACTCTTTACACTTGCTTTATGCTTCTTTATTCCTAGAATATCCTATCCCAACAAAAATCAGGAAATGAAAACACATTCATTCGTGAACTTTTAAAGACTTTTTATTCCTTTCAACTGTTCTTCAATGTATAATCATGTATCTTATGGAAAAAAACCTGAACGACAATGAAAATTATCTAGTAAGAAAAAAGTTATTATGAAAAACTGTATCGGACTCCACTACATCCAATGTCCTTGGCATGCTCTCACAGTAACTGAGTAAGACTTCAGTAATTTCAACATTATTTGTTTTACTATATATTTCAGTTAAATAAAACTCAGGGGAAATGCAGACATTAGCTTCTGTTTTCTACCCATGCTACTTTTAACTCATTTATTTTATTGCAGTTTTTCAAACTGAGTCATGGCAAGCATTCACGTGTGTGTATGTGTATATATATAAGTTCACATTTACATGAGAGAATACAACATGACTGATAAAACGTAATGATCTCACCCTGCATTTTTATCCCAGGCAATGATTTCTTCAAGTTCTTGTCAATAACTTAATCATTCATTATTTGTATGACAGCCATTACTACATTTTATTTATAGTAAAAACTAAAGCACCACAGTGAAATATTTTAGTCTAATGTATGCTTCCAACAAAGCTCTGACAATATAAGACAAAAGCAAGGAAGGAAAATCTGTTCTTTCATATTCTGATATTTAAGTGAGGAGCTGCCAGATTCAAAGAGGCTTCTTATCGTAAACACATTATTAACTGTTCTCCCAAAATATGTTCATTTGGCTATATACCTCAGACTGGTTCTGCTCATGGTGGCTGCCATTATAAAGGTCTGTGACTTTGTCATCAGGTACAGTTTTAGGCGTTTTTAGTGGTTTCTTCAGCACAAGGTTTAAACTCAGCATCAGCACAGCACTTAATAGCATAAGATGGAGCAAGTTAACAGTAATAAGATATCCTCCCAAACAATACAAAGACCTCCTGTGGTCTTACAAGGTGGAAAACCTACTATCACAAATGCAACAGTGTTCAAAGCATGGTAGGGAGGTTGCAACCAGAGGATTAAACGCATATTACAGTTAACAGGATCAGCCTTGGGGCCAAAGTCCAGAGAAGCTGAAAAATCCCCAAATCTAAGAGTTACAATTTTTCCTTGTTTACAGAATAGATGTAGTTAAGATTCACCCAGCTCCAATAGTAAAGCTGACTAGGTATAGCTGCAGTGTAATTATATGTACATATAGAATCCCTATCTCCCTCAAGTGCTTGGCACAGCTAAGTGTGGAAATTAGAACAATGTGTATTTATACTTTATGAATAGTTTTGATGCAGATAAAATATAAACATCTCATATTACTCTATAAATATTAATTATACAGTGGTTTTTAGTTAATATTGAGATGCAAGAACATTAAGTCAGCTCAAATAAATAACGTCTAAATTTACATACCTACTTTTGAACAGTAAGGTATGGTTTTGCTGCAATCATGTCTGAATTTAGCCTGCAGTCATCTTAATTAAAACTACCAATTAAACTTGTTAAATGGAGCAAATTCAAATTTACCTTCATATCAATCCAAAATAAGAAACCTTATTTCTTGACTAATATCACTGAATTTTGAAGAATCAACACACAGGGGTTTATTTTACCTGCAACTGTAATATTAACACAAGCTACCAAGCTATTAAATGTTACTGTATTTTAAACTATCAATCTGCGCTTTAGGTTGGTTACTTCATGGTGATTTACTGGAAATCACATCTTGAAATGCACCAGACTATAGCATTTTCCATGTCAGACTTCAGCATATTTCTATGGGCAGTGTCCTCTGGAATCCCTTTAGTATAATTTGGCCTTAAATTCCAGCAGACTTCTTGTGCTTCTTTCAAAGTAAAACTTCAGATCATGAAATCCCTTCTAGTAAAGAACACCCAAAAAAGCCAGCATACTCTTAATGACTATGAACGGAGTGTGAACCTGTGGCTCAAAACTATTTCTAATTCAAAGAATAATGTACTTCACTGTTTTAAGCAAAGATATTTCATACCTTTCTTCACATTCCTTCAATAGTGCCAATTAAAAAAACAAATTCATTCCCCATATTAACAATCCAGACGAAGAATAAAAAGGATACACCCACTGCTTTATTAAAGGTTGGATGTCTTTGCCAGAGACATTTGAGATAGACTTCAAAAACCCAGATGTGGAAACCAACATCTGACTCCACATGTGTGACTGGAACTTCTGCGATGAAGCAGTGCTGGCCAGACTCAGCAACTTGTTGAAAACCTAAAATGATAAAAAGTTATTACCTTCACTAAATACTTCAATATATAAAATAAGTTTCTCTGTTTAGTGGCAGCTGAATTGCAACTAAAGGCAAATAAACTCATTCTCTGATACCTGTCCTCAAAAAAAGTATTTCAAAATAAAGACATTTCAGAAAATTATTTGCTTGTCCATATCAGAAATCGTGATTTGCAGACACAAATGTATTTTTACTTAAGGCAAACCATCCAAGATGCTGAGAAAAGCTCTGAAACCCCAGCTTCTTAACATGAGAAATGTTTAATGGTAACAAAATTAAACTAAAAATGTCATCTTTGCTCATCACTGCCACAGGTACAACTTATCATGTAGCTTTTTAACAAACACAATTGATTTCAAAGTGGAATATAGACACAATTTTTGGCATCCATTTTCTAGTTCTAAGATCCTCTATACTTCAAAACTGTAGAATTTGTAAGGTTACATCACTGCAAGCAGGTGTGGCCTTTATTTACCAAATTATAAGGGGGAAGGTAAGGGGTGTGTTTTTAATTAATTCTTTCCACCTGAGCTTTTTGAAAGAACCAACTTCCTTCGTTACATACACACACAAAATCCATTAAAAGACCATCAGCTTTCAAAAATTATCTACAGTAAACCAGATCACTGACTATATCTGCTTTTTAGAAATAAAAGTCATCAAGTTCTCTGCTTCCTATTCCTTTTTAAAAATTGCAAAGAATAATTAAAATTTATGTAAGGAAAGCTTTAAAAAAGGTGCATCTGCTGTATTTTCAACTTGACAACTGTTCATAATAGCTCTAGCACAAGCACATACACATTATCCTTAAAAAACAGAACAAACAAAACCCAAAAAAAACCCTGAAGCTGACAGAAGAAGGTACCAGTTAGTTTCTACCTGGGTGTTTGTTTATAGTACCCTATCTTTTTTAGAATAAAATGTCAATCTTATATTCAACTGCTTCTTCTAATATAAAGATCTACGCTGCCTCTAGCACTGAAAATTTTATACGGTGGAGAGAACAGAAGCTGGATTCTCATTACTTTCATTATTTATACTTTGAGTAGATTATCTCACAGCAACATCAGTTAGGGTCAGTAAAACAAGTCCTCAGTGTTAACAACCAATCATAAAAAACCCAAAGCAATGAAATACCTTAACATTACAGAAAATATGCAATATATAAAAACTATTACAAGTTATGTGTAAGAATAATAGCTAACCTTATCCTAATACAAATCACCTACGTTTTACGTTTTTTCTATCCTGCTAAAACTGAAAATACAAATGGAATCCTATGACGACTTGTTTTGCTCTTCTTTAAACGCCATTTAATGAATAGAAATGCAAATAATGACAAAAAGTTGTCTATATTCCACATAATCATTTAAATACCTACCTGTAACATGAACTCCATGCTAATCCTGTTCTCAATCAGTCTCATAACAAGATGCGCTTTACACTGGAACATAGTGTAATATTCCCAGGAGAGCGTATGAGGGTGTTTGATAGAAAAATGTAAATGTGATGCGGGGCTGAAAAATAAAATAAAATAAATTTTAAAAAAAAAACTAGCTCTCTATTTTGCATTTTATGGAATGAAACTTAAAATATACCTTAGCAACCAAGATTAAAGCTGCGCCAACAATTATTTAGGATCTCTTTTACTGCTTTAAAGTTATAAATTATAACACGCTTAAAATGATCACACACTTGTAAAGAAAGGTAACATGGGTGTATGTACCTGGCACACAGTGAGTACTGTATAGAGAATAACAACAGGTAATATACATGCTGTGTATGAATTGACATTCCCCCTGCTCCACTTCCATTTAAAAGTGACTACGTAGAGAATATAGTTAAATAAATAATTGTTGCAATAAAAGAAAAGTAAGATTTTTAAAATTCACAGCAGATTTTCATGCGATGAGCCAAATGAATTGCTTGGTTTTTTTTGTTTTTTTTTTTTTTTTTTTTTTTTTTGACTTAGCAACTTTATGCTTCCAATACTTTGGCAAACTGATGTCTTCTAAATCAGGTAACATGCCAAGGAAGACTAGGCAGTGCATCATGTTACAGCTGCCACACTGTTTCCATAACTTGAACTACCTGTGGTGCTCCTTCACACATACCCTTTGTGTCTGTAAGCAAAATATTTTAAATGATTTGATTACGTTCCATATCAGAACACAGACAGACGGTGAAACTCTGAAACTTTTTAAAAGAGAACTGTTTTCTGGATAGCCTTAGTGGCTGTACAGCAATAAAACACCAAAAGACTTAATTTTTATGGGCTTTAAAATTAGTTTTTTCCACCAAGTTTTATATTTCAGAACACAAACATTCTGATTTATAGCCCAGTTTCGAAGTGGAAAATTAGCTGTAATACTTTACTTCTCAAGTAAAATAAGACCTTTTTGCCCCCCTTCCAATTATTTGAGAAGTGGCAATAATTAGAAGTCTGAGTTCATTTTATTGAAGAAACAAGGCTGCGGCAACTGTATTTTGTTGTGCTATGTTTTTTCTTGCAGGTCTTTTCAGTGGACGTTTGAGATTTCCATGAACAAATAACAAACACCTTAAGAAACTGGACCCACACCATGTCAGGCCAACTTCTTAAGCAGCAGAAATCCAGACTTATCTTATGTTGGTTAGTGGAGAATCACAAATTAGCCATTGCGACATAGAAAATACCAGCTACTTAAAATTTCTAGGCTCAAAATTTGATTCTTCCCCTTTGATTCTTGCTTACAGATAATCTAACTAAACGTTTTCAAGATGGACCAGGCACTTGATTTGTTCAAAGACTTTAGAAGATGACACTGCAAGACAGAACAGAAGAATTCATGATCAGCACTATAAGCCTGATCTTTCATATCAGCTACCTCAGGAAAAGACTGACCTTCCAGCACCTTCAAAGACCTATGAAACAAAACATTTTAACTTTGACCAGTCTTTCTATGCAGTTGACCGATGTATCCCAGTAAGGAGTGTTCTACCAGGACAGGACGAGCACTCGGCTTCTTGTCTGCAGCTCTTAAGATTTCAGGAGATGGCAAGAACCAAGGTAACTGCAACACCTGAATATCTTTTTCCATCCTTCTATTTACAGGGAGACTCCCTTGACTTTACTCATGAATGTCTGTTTAAACATCTTATGAAGATACAAAAAGAAAAGTACTTCTAAATTCAAGGAAGTACCACCCTTCTTAGGTTGACTGAGTATATGAATAAGAAGGTACTTAGGTTTACTATGTGCTGTTTCTAGTTGGTAAGCAATTGTTAAAGTTCTTATCAAAATTGTCCTGTTATTTTGGATACTTTTCTATTCTGAAGTAGGGAAGGGTTAGCAACCATGAAAGAATTTAAATGCAAGGAGGAAACTGAGGTTGTGGTTCAGACATTATATAATAATTTGGTTTCAGTATAAAACTATTTATCCAGCTTCAAATTATACAGTTGATTGACTTTGGTAAAGTTCTTTTCTTGAAAATTACAACCAAGCCAGGACCCACATTCCTGGCCTTCTTAAAATTTACTGAGTGTTGATTGATTTTGGTACTGGTTACATTATTTAACTGCAAATCAAAACTGAGACAAGTTCATTCAATAGTAATACATTTATTCTGATTATATTTTTCTTCAATCATTAGACTTCTAAAACTTTTATTGAATTGGCACCAAATGAGAATTAAAATTAGTAATATATACCAAGAACCTTTCTCAAAGTGAAAACTGAACTAGCTCTTCCATGGGAATTTATAATGCTCACATTCACAAACACACTGCGGTTGTTCGATGTAAACCCGTCAATATGCTTCTTCCATTTGAAATATTTCTACATACATTTCTTGATGTTTTCAATTTTTACAACAGGGTGGTACCAGCACAATCAAAGACTTGAAGAGAACCAAAATTTGAGGGGGGAGAACACAAAATGAAAATGTAACAAACACAAAGCTTTGTTTTGAAACTGTCATCCATGCAGCAGATAACCTGCAGTTTCCTTCCGTTCATTTTCCCAAGCTCTAGGATTTTTTGAAATGTTCTGGAGAATAGTGTTTGCGTTTCACTAGACATAAACAGGAAGGATCGGAGACACCTGTGTTTTGCACAGAAATTAATTCATGTGTCTGAAAGAAGTTTATTTTTTCCCAGTGATTTCTTTCCACATTCTGCTTCTAATTTAGTTGAAAAATGAGATTATTAACTAACCTAATTTTTTCTTCATATTATTATTAATTGGGACTGCTGTAATGAAAATATGCTTGGCAGGACACCATATCATAACCACCACAACACAGCAAAAAAATACATTGGAAAGAAATGTTCTAGACATCATTAGGAAAATACCTCCTTAAATACAAATAATTTCCCTGAGTCGGGAACATATACCTTATTTACACACAAGGGAACTTTGCAATCTACAAGAAACAGCAAGTTGTAACTTATATTTAAGTGACATTACGATTATTAACAAGCCATAATACAATGAAGTAGGGAAACAGATGTAGAAACAGAGTCTAACAGTGATACATCTCACAGAGGAAGGATACATTTAAGAGCATCAGAACAGGATTTTTTCAATTATTTGTGTTCAAGTCTAGAATACATACAATAAAACTAATAAAATTAACAGTTACAAAGAGACTTTTCTTTTAGCCAATTTCCTTTTCTTTTTTTAACATGTGCCCTTTTTCTCTAATTTCATGTGATCCTACCAACCCGAATTTACTTTCTCTGTATAAATGAGTATGTTGCCAAATTGTAATGCTGCCAATTGAAAAGACAGACAAGATCTAATTCAGTGCCTCAACTTTTCCTTAAAAATAAAAAAAGACACCATCACCAACAGGATGCCTACAATTAATGCTGCTAGCTGTAACTTGCTTTTCAGAGGTATAGGTAACAAAAGCATCTGCTTCACTACTTCAAAGAACAGTAGAGTGAACTAAATCAAAATCCATCATGAGCAGACATGCAAAACGGAGCAACGGCTTGGCATACATACAAGTTGCATCTGTGATTGTCAACATGGTGGTTGTTGAGAATTCACCTGGCTGGGAAACTAGCCAGTATGTCCTATTTCTGATTTCAGAAAACACTTTCTTCTTTTTTCACCTCTCAAAAAAAGATCACTATTCAAATTTTAAATGGGCTACTTGTACACTCAATTCAGCTCTAAATTCAGAGTTTTAATTTTAAATGAATAAAACCTGGATTTGCACACACTCAAATGCAAGAGAACCACTGCTGCAGACAATTTGAGTTGTATTCTCATAACACAGAGACTTCTGCTGCAGTAAAGATTTAAGAAACTCACATATTCTCCCACTCCACCTACATATACTCAACCTCACAGCTTTGTACACGCTGCTCCTGAGTTTCCAAAGGGCAATGCTTTGTGAGGCTGTGTCATAAATAGATTAATTTATCCAAGACAAAAAAAAAAAAAAAAAACAGCAAAAGGTTGTCATTGAAATCTGGGTCAACTTACTGATCTGACTTGTAGTAATATTTTTCTGCCTCCAGTGGTTAGCACTACTCAGTGGGTAGTACAGCAGTATCACAAAAGAGGTAAGGGGAAAATTCCTAAGCTAGCAATACTGAAGCTACAGTTACTGTGAAAATACAAAGCCAGACAGTGCACAGTTACCAACGGTACTTCACAGATGACTGATCTAATACTTTTTTTCCAATTGATTAAGAAATCTCAGTATAAGATTGCAAGGTGGTAACTGAGAGTGGAAAGAAAAAAGAGCAAAGAAAAAGAAAACTGATGATACTGTAAAAAGCCTAAAGGTTAGTAACCACTCCTGAAATAGCTCAGGTCAAAATTCTGGCTCCATATTCGCTCTTGTCCTCTTACTAAAGAGTAGTTTCATAATAGCATTAAAAACATTCATTATACTTAATTCCCTTCAAGATTTAAAGTGAAAGAAAAATAAAAACACAGTGATACTATATACTCAAGATGTACTTTATGAGACTGGTAATACATGCCTTGGGCAGCTGAAGATCTTCAGCCTTTGGCTGGGTGCTACACAACACACCCAAGGCATATATTAATAAATATATATGCCTAATATATATAAAAACATAACTTGTAATGACTTGCAGCTTAAATAAACATACTTGTCTTTCTCTTTTCCTCCTCCGAATATTGGATGCAGCAAAACTCCACCAGTCTTCAGTTCATATGCCACTATTTGATCTAACTCCTAAAAAGTACAACATATGTAAGCAAGCATAATTTTAAAAAGTAGAGAAATTATTTAAAGAAGACAGGAAAGCTTTTCATATCATTGTTCATGCCATACCTCCTAATTAAATTTGTTTATGAACACAGCATGGCAAACAATAATAAAACAGTAGTAATTAGTAGTCAATACTTGTTCTGGGTCTGGGTTGTGGGTCAACACATAACAATATTTAATGACAATATATCCAAAGAGTATTGTCCAATAAATTAGTTGTCTCTGACCAAAAGAAACAAAGGTGATCACCATTTCCTTGCAGAGGAAAATAATACTGGCTATATCTACACAGTAGACTGCAGCATACAGAAGCTCACCTTGACCCATGCCCAAGCCAGACAGAAGCCACCTCTTGAATGGGAACATGAGTTTGAATTTGTGTGGTGCTCTGCACCCGTGTTAACAGGCACACTTCAAGGCAGGATGTTTGCATGGGCTCACTATCACCCAACAGTCAACACAGCTTTCGAATCAAATCGGGTCAGCTTAAGCATAGGGAGAGTGAATTGAGGTCTGTCTGCAATCCAGTGTTACTGAAGGGATCTCCAAATGTTGATATATATTGATATTTATTGATTCATATCAACTTACACACTTTCATATATTGGTAATACATGGAAAGCAGTAAGGGAGGCTCTGAGAGTAGCACCCCTTAGTTCTATGTGGAAGCGTTTAGCTAACTCATAGGGAAGAACATAAGCAACTAATATCCAGAAGCAACTTTTCCTGCACGCAGCAGTGAACTGTCAAGACAGACCTTCATCCAGTTTTGCTGCTCTCTATAGCACCCACACCTTTAGCACAGACAACACATGGCTGGTGAACTGAATGTACATTAGGCAGATACGGATATGGTATTGGGTCCCCATGTGAGTAAGGGATGTAAATGGAGCCCATGGGGTTTAGGAACCTAGTTTTTGGAATAGGAAGAGTCAGAGAACGTGATGAGAGGAAGAAGTCATACATCTTTCTGTGAATGGAAGTTACACAAAGAATGAGGAGTGACTGCTGCTATCATTAGAAATTACCTGTCTTACAGCATTACATTTGGAAATTTAAGATATAGACAGAAATTTCTTTTCTAAGAAAAGAAATCCCTTCAACAGGGATTTTTTACTGTTTCATTGTTTTATTTAGTACTTACATGATACTAGAAATACCCAATCCTCTATTGATCCAAGCTAACACTGGAGCCCTTCTGAGCTATATGGAGGGCCATCACAGCATAACAAATTCACCAAATATACCTCCTTATGAATACAATATTCTGTTCTAAGCATTAAAAAAAGTACAATCTTCTTTGACTCTTTCTTTCCGGTTTTGTGCAAAAGCCCAAAGAAAAAGGGGAAAACTAATTGCACAGAGTAACAATGAAAATTATTACTCATATTACTCATTATGTCACAAAAACTTATTTTGGTTAGCATGTTTGGTGTTTTTCCTTGCAGCAAGTGGTAAAAATATTTCAGCTCTAAGTTTAGTCACTACTAAACTTTTTTTCAGATTGCAGTACAAATCTATACCATAGTCTGATTTTATATTGCATTTCCTTTGATCCAAAATGTCTGAAAGACATAGAAAATACTACTATTACGTTGTTACCTGTTTAATCCAGTGGCGATACTCATTAACACCAAAGGTTTTTTTCATCCAAAGGCCATAAATATAACCAGAGATTCCCTTTAGCACCCATTCATCTGACCTATAATAAGAAAGAAGCATGAATTATAGCACTTCAGAGGGTATTTTGTAAGGGATGGTATTTTTGACCAGCTCAAAATAGCCACCAGTTTCAGCAGGTTATATAACTTCTCTAAGTCAATAGGAGTCTGATGAGCTGTGAACCAATTTATGTAACTTGGCACCTGGATGGAACCGATGAAACTGAAAAGCCAGAAAAAACTGAACTTTTACCACAGAAGCCCAGATTAAAATATAAACCCAAACTATTTTAGCTGAAACAGTAACAATGAAGCAGTGGAAATAGACACTGAAGTTAAACAACTGCTAATCTATATGATCTTAATTTCTTGATAAACATCTCAATGCAATGCAGAAGATTTGGACAGCAAGCAGACAAAATACCTAACTCACAATTTGGTAGACACCGATTTAAACACCTCTTCCGAGACTTACATTCTAAGAGAGAAAAATATGGACAAAAACTACAAAATGATCATGAACTAGAATTCTAAGCATAAGAATGACACACAGGGTATGATGAAGTGAATAAAATAAAGACCTAAAAAAAGGGAGTCATTATGAGGGAGGAAAAAATTGTCTTTTCCATGGAAGTAAGCTAGAAATAAGGAAGAGAGCAAGAGAAATTATAATAGTACAAACATCAATTTAAAAACATGTTGATTTCTTTTTTTTCAAGCCAAAGATACTCTGGGACACACACTTTTGCCACAAAAAAAGTAATGGGCTTACTGTCCCTGATATATAACATGTATGCAGAAGGCTTTAAAATAAATACCGATCAGAACTGCAAGAGCCAGTTGGGGGAGACTTTCTCAGAGATGGAGTTACAGGCAGCTTACCACCCCAATGAATTTGCCCATTTGACACTAATTTTTGCATTCTCCTCCCCAAACTTCTTCGTAATTTATTAGTTCTGTGCTCCACAAGTACTTCCTATGCAGGCTACACTTCTTCATCCCGAATGTCTGACAGAAATTTATTGACAATACAAAAGAGTCTGCCTCCTAAAATTTCCAGGTGCCAATGCACACTGCAACACTCAGTAGCAATATTTCTGAGATGATGTGTTCAATCTCTACAGTCTTTGGAACCTCTATATCTCATATTCTCCTTTCAAACAAAAAACCCCACAACCCAAAACCCACGGATTTTCATTTCTTGAGCTGGTTTTATTATTTTTCCTTTTTTTTCTTTCTTTCTTTTACAGTTACTCTTTCTCTTATTCTTCTGATAAAATGCAACATGCAAATTAAAATTTCAGTTTCCTAGATTTTCCCCATTTTCTAGAAGCACAATGGCAAAATACTTACCAGGACATTCTGGATATAAAACATCCAAAGAACTGCTGGGCCAGGGCCTGGGCTAAGCACCTCCTTGTCAGTGGCGTTTCATCTATAATCATTGCGCTGTGTAACAGATTTGTGCTGGACACCATAAAAAGAAAGTAACACAATATGAGCACCAGCTCCAAAGAAACAAAACAGAGACCTTGCTTTAAAAGGCAAATTATAATTTAAAATCAAATTATTCCTTCACTGGTTTTCCAATGAGATAGTAACATCTTTTTTTAATACCCTTCACCCAGGCAGATGTCCTGCAATTATCATCCGTCTGTGTAGAGCCACAGTAGTTTGTTTTTAACTGGTGAAACTCTTTTGGATTCCTGGTACCCTATCCCAGCTGAAGAAGAATAAAACATAATCAAACTTCTGCACTTAATTTGATTTTAAATATTTCATGCGTGGAGTTTCTAATTCAGAAAGAAAACTACTGCCAATATTTTCTTAAAGAAGATAAAAATCCAACATCTTTATTTATAACAAATACAATTGGAAATGGTGTTAAAAGCCTGTAATGTCAACAAAAGCCAGCCTTTTCAAACTAGAGAGCCCAAAACTAAAGCTACAAAAATAATAAGAGCTTCATGTATTTCTCAATAGTCTTGGACCTGGAGCTTCTAGGCTTGTGGATTTAGAAGGCGTAATCTTCTCAAATACTAACCTGAAAATACTCATGGATGCATAAGCAGCTACTTCAACATAAGCTTCATCTACAAAAACAGTCTTGAAACAGGAGTATGGATAGCGGCAGGTAAGAATTTCCTCATAAAATTCAAACACCTCATGAAGGTATGATGTGGTATGTTTCAGCAATGGAAGAAGTTGTGGTAAGCAAAAGTGAGTCACCTAGAAACAAAGGAAAATTTGGTACAACACTGACTAATATATTTAAATCCATAAATATCAACTATATTACATAACTAAAAAAAAAAACCCACAAAAATATAGCTGTTGTAAATTTAACAGAAAAAAGCATTTTCAAGACTATCACGGCAGAAAAGTACAGCAGGGTGTCCATCTCAATTGTGAGAGCAACAACAGGAAAATAATTTCTAGCTGACAATGCACGATAACAATGTCTACCTAGTGATGTCTATCATTTAAAAACAAATTACATTTTTCTTTGATTTTGCAATCCAATGTCTTTTATAGATAATATTTTTCTTTTATGCAGTAAAGAACTAGCTAGTTTCAAATCAGTCAAGCAGTGCTACTGTTTGGAAGACTTGTTACAACTAACACTAAAAGTAACCTTTGCTATTTGTTTTTTCCACATACTTATGGTGCAGCCAACCACACTGACTTCACCAGTGACACAGGAACCAAGCTGATAATGATAACTTCAAGTCAGGTCTACAGAAGTCAAACTATAAAAATTTATCAGTTTGGGCTTTTCAAATATCAAAAACTGATTTTCTTCTTAACAGCTATTATTTTTCGCAAGTATGTCCCACCAGTTAAAGTTAACAGAATACCATTGCTGAGAACTAAAATTTGATGTCTGCCTTTGGATCAAGTAAAACTTAGGTATTTCCCAGTATTTTCCTATCGTTCTTTCAAAAGAAGAATATACAGGCCAGTCTTTACACTAAACCAGTTGGTAACTTAACCTGCCTGCCAAGTCCATCCTTACCCAACCTGAAACTACAGATGTAAATATAAACCAGTAGACTTCAACATTATGGCAATAATTTGTTCGACATGAAAACTTAATGTCAAATTTAGTTCAGTAGCATGCTCAATTGTGTAGCAGTAATTTTAATCTACAACACGTAACAGGAGGGGTTTAAAGGTATTTTGAGAAATATGCTTTTACCAACTCCAACTAAATTAGCCCCATAAAGTAAGGCATAAATGGAATTACTACTCATTCAAAGGCTTTACTTTGGAGATTAACTTAAATACAGGCATTACTAGACAAGTTTTATCGTATAACTGTACTAATGGAGGTCATATCTAGACACATCCATATTTGACCAATATATACTGGTTGTAACATAAAAACAGTCTCTAATTATTTAAAAAGCAAAGGAAAATAGAGGCTTCTATGAAGATTATTACCTCATGCATATATGGATCAACAAGGATTTCAAAAGGTCCTATAGCCAAGGAGATGTTAGAAGCTGCAGTTGGAATCGTCAGCATGTAATGAAAAGTCTTCTTTCTCATATCATGGGTATATACAGTTTCCACCAAATCTCCATTGGAAACAGCCACCATTGCAGCATCTACAGTATACTCAAGTTTCCAGGTACACAACTCAGAATATGAATCAACACAAGGAAACCAAAACCTAGGGAAGTTAGATTGGGGGGAAAAAGGGTTAACAATTACACTTAACAATTATAGCCTCTTTTTCACAGATTATTTTTCTCTCAAGTTCTAAACTACATTCTTAAATACCCTGAATGTCGACATAGTGACTCCTACTATACATTAATTTTATAAGGCATTACAAATTTCTTTGCTGTTACTT
>NW_009647595.1:2552768-2567226 GCF_000708025.1 Charadrius vociferus
ATGCTACGTCACAACAGTTTTAGATTTTTTCAAACTTCTAAGAATTCAGAGAAATTATTTGTATTTCCTACACCTTGAGATTAAATAGGAAATACAGTCTAACATTCAAAGACAGTTTTCTTACCTTGTAGAATTTTGATAACCACATGAAAAGACATGAGCCCCTCTTTCTGCCATGCTGCCCTCCATGTTGGGTACCACAAAATGAAGACCTCCTTTTGGCTGGTCCAGAGAAAAGTTTATATGCACCTTCAGGACTTTTAACTCTGCAGCACCAAGACCAAAATTGGAGTAAATATACACAACTTACATGAAAGTTATTTCAGAATAATCATTCTGTTTTGGACTCTTGGTCTTTCAAGATGATGTGTTTACTTCGTTCTCATGGACCTCAAGGTCCACTTACAAAGCACAGCTCAAAAGCTTACAAAAATGACCTCTTAAGCCTTATTTACAGGATTTATAAGAATCTTTATTAATTAATAAAAACTGAAATTGGAGTTATATTTCATCTTTCAACTCCCATCAGTAAAGAATCTTTATACGCTGATTGTACCCTAACCATGATCTCCTTTGTACCTTGCTGAAATAATTTTCTACAAAAATTGCATGTAACAGGCACATTCTTTAAAAGACATGTTATTGTCATTTGCAGTTTCTTAAAACCTCTTATTATAGTTAAAGCTTTTCTTGTAACTGAAGTGCCTTTGCTTTGGTTTAGTTTCACAGAAATCTCACCTATGAATAGACTGGCAAAAAAAGAAATTCAGGCATATGGTGAAATTTATCCAACAAGTCTCACCATATTTTGGCATTCAAACTTTGAAAAGAAAAATTATACCTGTTTGAATATTCTTCCCTTCTAGGCTTGCAAGTAAGACAACAGAAACGTAAGCAAAAATTAAAGTAAAAAAAAGTGTCTTTCCCATTAAGGTGTATCTGACAACACTGTGTGAGTCAGCTTCATGATACACTTGTTATTATTCTCTCACAGGTCTCAAATCCACAGGATAAAACCATGTATGAAAACAATACAAGCAACTAATAAAATCCATGCAAGAAAATAATCAACATTGGAGAGTGATTGATCTAGCATACCAGTTTATAAAGTAGTCTACTTTTCACTATGAAATAAATTTTAAAATGACCATTTGTCAAAGTGAGATGGGAACAAATTAACATTGCTTTTTGAAAAAAGATGTGTATAAATATATCCTCGTAAATTATTTTCTTTGTTGGATCATATATATTGTTAACAGCTTCAAAGTTACAACTGGCACTCAGTATAATCCATTACACGCACTTCCTCATGTATACTTCTGGCCTCATGACCACTCAAGAGTTTGTTTGTAGTGGGTGTTAAGAACCTTCCAACCACTTCTCTATATTGTCAAGAAGCGTGAAGGTGTTTTTCAGACTTCAACAGGAAAGATATGGATGAGGAAAAAGGAAACAGTAACAATCTTTTCATAAAATAATGTAATGTTACTTCTATTTATTTAAATCTACTATCTTCATGTGCAAACTTGTAGCCAACAACAAAATGGCTTCTTAAATTAAGCTTTCAGTATGGTCTCTTTACTTTACCGTCAACATGTTTCCACAGCTCTGAGGGAACCTTAATGCAGAGTTCTCCATTTCCAGCATCTGGATCCACAGCACTGACTGCGGCAGCGTAGGCATTGGAAAAATAGTTGAGATTCCTCCTGTCAGAAATACCCAGTTAATTCTTAAAATACACGCTGAACTACCAGAAACAACTTTGGAAATTATATGATTTCTATACTGAATTTCATGGTGCATTTTCAAGCAAGTATTTTGTTTTGTTTTTATAGGAGTGGAGCAAAAAAGGAGGAGTAAAGATTACATTTCAAAAACCAGAACTTAAAACTAGGCTCTTAAAGAAGTGATCTATGACCAAAAAGACTTAAGCAGTAATTATCCCCAATAAATTAAATGAGAAATGCTCAGTGTTCTTTTCTTCCCAATAAGAGTAATATTTACGTTTATTGGAACAGAAATAAAAATATCTCTTTTTTTTTGAAAATTTGGGATTAAGTTTATATATTTATTCTAAAGATCTGTCTCGATGATCTGTCTCCTCATATATTGCAGTGTTGCTTTTATGTTGCTTTTCTAAATGTAGTAAGATTTTAGCCTGGCAATGGTATTTTTCCCCCTCTAGCTTGATGGCTAGAAATAGTTTTATTTTATGCATTTGTAAATATCACATAAAATATTAGATACTAGATTTTTGGCCTTAATACACAAACACAGAAACATGTATTATACTTTTTAGTCCCCAGAAACAATTTTTTTTAAGTGTTACCATCACTCATTTATTTAGGATGTAGACACAAACTTTTGTAATCAGGTTTGAGCTGTTTAAGATACTATATGTTAGCTGCTAATTGACTACACATTTCATTTCAAAGTCATACCATTACTTCAGTTATGACATAGATAACTGTTTCCTATTGAAATAAGCAGGAACATGCGTATGTCCACTGTTAATGTGGCTATGAGCAGGATGCTATTTTCTTATCATTTAACGTGACGATGTTCAAACACTGGAGGAGGACCAGTCAAGTTCAAAAATAACCTTGCTTCTGCATCTTTACGTGATAGCTTTTATACTTTTTCAAATGGAGTGTTTAAAATTCTTAAACTGTGTAAAAAACGGAGCAAAACCTTTCTTAATTCTAATCCTCTAGTACGCAGAGTTCTTGAAAAGCTTGTACAACTCTACAGCTGAAGAGAAAGTGTCTGAATTACTTATCACCATTTTTTCCAGAATTTAAGTACCACTGATGAATCTAAGCACTGTGGGGGCAGAGCCATAATCAAGCATAAAGCTACCATGGAATCACAGAATAGTTTGGGTTGGAAGGGACCTTTAAAGGTCATCTAGGACAACTCCTCTGCAATGAACAGGGCCATCTCAAACTTGATCATGTTGCTCAGAGCCCCATCCAACCTGACCTTGAATATTCCCAGGGATGGGGCATCTACCACCTCTCTGGGTAACCTATTCAGTATTTCACATTCATTGTAAAAAATTTCTTCCTTATTTCTAGTCTAAATCTACCATCTTTTAGTTTAAAACTATTACCCCTTGTCCTATCGCTACAGGCCCATCTGTCCCCATCTTTCTTGTAAGCCCCCTTTAATCCAGTACCTAAAGGGGGCCTACAGGAGAACTGGGGAAGGACTTTCTACAAGGGCATATAGTGATAGGACAAGGGGGAATGGCTTCAAACTGGAAGAGGGCAGGTTTAGATTAGATATTAGGAAGAAATTTTTCACTCTAAGGGTGGTGAGGCACTGGAATAGGTTGCCCAGGGAAGTTGTGGAAGCTCCATCCCTGGAGGTGTTTAAGGCCAGGCTGGATGGGGCTTTGAGCAACCTGGTCTAGTTGGAGGTGTCCCTGCCCATGGCAGGGGGGTTGGAACTAGGTGATCTTTAAGGTCCCTTCCAACCTAAACCATTCTATGATTCTAAGTACTGAAAGGCCACAATAAGGTCTCCCTCAAGACTTCTCCAGGCTAAACAACCCCAACTCTCTCAGCCTGTCCTCACAGGAGAGGTGTTCCAGCCCTCGCATCATCTTTGTGGCCCTCCACTGGACCCGCTCCAACAGGTCCTTGTCTTTCTTGTGCTGAGGACTCCAGAGCTGGATGCAGCACTCCAGGTGGGGTCTCACAAGAGTGGAGTATAGGGGCAGAATCACCTCCCTTGACCTGCTGGCCACACTTCTTTTGATGCAGCCCAGGATCTGGTTGGCCTCCTGGGCTGTGAGCGCACATTATCAGCTCATATCCAGCTTTTCCTCCACCAGTACCCCCAAGTCCTTCTTGCCAAGGCTGCTCTCAATCCCTTCATCCCCCAGCCGGTATTGATACTGGGGGTTACCCCGACACAGGTTAGTGCACTACTATGGAGTAAATTAACTTTTGGCTGCAGACTCCACTCTTCTATGGAATCTGAAGTCCACATAAAGCAGACATGATCTCATTTCAGGATTTTACTTTCATCTAACCATTCTCTATTCAGCACCCACAGAGAAAACAGCATTCAACCCAAATTACAATACCTTACTTGGAAGAATGAAGGGTAATTAACCATGCCATCATCATCCTGTAAGTCTAGCTATGTCAAACACCGTGCTTATATTCCTAACCTTCCACATCCCAAAAACTTTGCTAAAACACTGAAATATATTGAGAACACATTTTCATGCAGTTCTTGATCTTTGGCAATAATAGTGCACAAATTCCTTGGCACCACTACCAAGACTGAGAATGTCAGGAGCAGTAAACTCGTCTACTTTGCTTGGAAGCTTCTGAAAATAGGACGTGAATAGTAAATTGGAGCATATGAGCACAGAAACACCCAAATACCAAGTTTTAAAACATAATCATTTTTTCCTTTTTCATAGCTGAAGTGTAGCTAAAGATAGGATATAATGCCAACGAGTTTTAAAAGTACGAGGTTGAATTTGTACACTGGAATATACTATAGCTTCAGCTATGGTTCCAGAACAATTCAAAGAACTTGAACTCCAGCTGAAGTGCTGTCTCCTAGTCTCAGCCACAAATTCCTACTCCCTCACTCATTAAGGAGACTACTGTTCATCTGACCCTGTGGTGATGCAGCTGAAAATGACAAATGGAAAAAGGGGTTTTTTGGCAGACAGCTTTCAGTTGGTTTAGCTCCTTGACATACCAAAGGGTCAATGAAGTGCTTCTACTGAGGCACAGGGGACTGTCAATGGGATCATAACCACCCCAACCAATGTTGCTTTAAGCTGTCTTCAAATGACATTCTAGGAAGGCAAACAAATACCATTGGAAAAACTCTCCGTAAAAACAGACTGCATGACTAAAAACTGTCTTAGTAATTAAAGAAACTAGCAAAAGAAAACAACAGTAATGTTCTGTTCGACTGTAAAGTCGCAAAGTTTTTAATCTTAAACTAAACTGGTTCTGAAAATTCACTATTACTGATAGGGGATCCCCTTTCCAATACAACAGTGAGAATCTGTTCCAACTTTGAGGATTGTGATGAGCTTGTGGTTACATTTTAAACATCAATGGGTTCATAGACAGGAAAAGGTTATGATTTTATAGCAAGAAAGGTAGACTCCGCAGGGCTTAACATTTTATGGAAAACAGTCTATTCTGATATTTCTATTTTTGTGAAGTGTTCCAATTCAAATGGGTGATTCATTATAGAAGGAATCTATTAAAGGCTTAGTACCAAAGATTAATTTTTTCATAGGTTGAACTATTCTCAATAAACTGGGTATGGCCATTTTAACAAAAACAGAGCACACGCCAAAAGTTACAGCCCAAGGAACAAAGATAAATTTTCCTAATGCTAAGTGTAGATCGATAATGAAAAAGCAATATGCATTCATGTTTTTTTTTTTCCTAGTAGAGATACATTTTATTATCAGAATTCACTGAAAACACTGTTAATTACAGCCCAAGTGCATGCTTGTTGACTGACTGGAAACAAGTGATCCTGCAGAGATTTATTTTTTAAAGCTAGTCATTGACTCCAAACACCTCCATGTCAACTTTCTATAGCATCTCTCACTACTAGCTGCAGTGGTGCTATTTAACCATTACACAGACCAAACATATAGTCTATAAGCCACTTTCTTCTTACAGTACTTAACACCAACTTGACAAAGTAAGTTCTTTGACCCACATGTAATTCACTACTCTACGTTACCTTTAATTAATTTCCTATTCTACTTTGTTTCCCAGATACAATTACCACTTGGTTTTGGAGTCCAATACCAAAATATATGATATAGCATATATTATATATAGTGTATTTTTTATATATACATAAAATATGTACACATGTAGGTAGTTTATTAATAAGGCCATGATTTGAATCTTTGGTACACTGAAAAACCTGATTTTCATTCTTGCCCAAGGTTAAGAGTTTTGCCATCTCTTTCTTCAAAAGTTCTCTATAGCTCCGTTTATTTGTAACAAAGTCTCTCATGAATTTAAAATTAGATAAGCATCATACCAGTGGAAATGAAGGCTACTTATTGCAGCAAAACACCACATGCTCAGTTCACTAGTAAGCTTTCTATCTTGTGCATAGGCTAAAGACTTGATCACTGACTTCTCAGAGAGAATATTGCAAGACATGCCCTGAAGGCTACCACTCTGGTCTCTCTCTCAGCTTACTGCTGCCTGTAACTAAAGCAACAATGAAGTTGAAGGATATCGAAATATCTTCATATTTTTAACAAAAAAAAATAAAATACAGGCTTCAAGTTAAAAAAAAAAAAAAAAGCTGAACTAGTAAAGAGACATACACTGCCAAAGACTAAAATTACACTGAGCAGAGTACCTATGCACAGGAAAGCATTCTGTGCACATTAGCTAGCTATACAAAAACATACCTACCTTTACACAGAAGTAATAATAAAATGCAATAGCTTCTCAACCCTGCACCATAGTTATCACACAAACATGTGAAGCACATAACCAGGCAACAAGCAGGATCATCACAAACTTCACTTATCACAGATCAAACCACTGCATCAAAACTCCAAACTTCTGCTGCAGATATTTAAGAGTTTACAATCTTACCCCTAGGATTAAGAAAACAGAGATCTCCTTTGCCCATTTTAACATAAAAAGGGGCTGAGATACAAGCATTTGTCAGAACACGCACCGTGGGAATTCTGCATACTGTAATCCAGAAAAATAAATCTCACTTCCCTTACACTGACAGAATTGAGAAAGCAACCATTTACAAGGAAAAGAGGAAAGATGGGGAAGACAGAGGCAGCTGTAACACTCAACAACAGCAGCCCTAACACAAGACCCAAACAAACATTCTCCAACAGTATTTGCAGTTTTTGCAAGATTTCAAACTCTTCCTTAAAAGTATGAGCAAAACGGGATCCTCTGCCACCTTGTGTACACATGGTAAAACTATGTGAACTGTTTTACAGCTTACAGCACTGTTCAGATGTTTGCTCAGTCAGGGAGGAAGGGACTGCATTATGCAAGTTCATCTATATAGTCCAATATGAAAAAGCTATGAAGCCTCAGGAGGAAATTACAAGATGGAAGACTGACTTTATTTCTAAATGAAACTTTAAAAGCTCTTTCAGTTATCACCTGAAATTATGGTTTGGGACTGGCAGATAAACTAGCAATAGCATCAAAGCTTAAAATATACCTAATGCACTAATTAAAGGTTTCTAACATTTCCTACAAAATTCGCCAATTTTTATTTACCCCTTTAGTGAGGGTGTTTTTGTGATTCAGCAGAACTGACAATATACAAGACCAAAAAAAAAGATTGTTTCACCTTCTGCAATGCTGAAAATGTGCAATGACAGAGATCACGTGTCAAAGATTTTTGCATCAATAGATAAAACCTGAAAGTATTACTTGAACTGAAAACAAGAACACAAAGAGCTGATCTAACAGAAGATTTCACCCAAGAAGTAGCAGAAAATATCATGGTGAGACAGAAACAATTTCAGCTGGCGCTGCTTGTATTTCATAGATAAAGCTCTCTCTAATCTTGACCTTCTCGACTCTCTTTTAACTATGTTTTCTTGCATGCCAAAATTTGCACAACATAAACAATTAACCACTTCACTTCACTTGACATTCACCTCATATCAGCAAACATAAGCTCTCAAGTCACAGATGCTGTAGCAAGTCTTCCCAGAGAAATAATTATAGTGGCTTTAAATACAGAATTTTCAGTTTTTAATTGAATTCTGTTGCTAAGGGAGTAAGAAGTCTTTACAATATTTTAACTTTGATAAAAAAGTTAAGAAAGAGACCACCAAATGATCAACTTTTTCTACATACTTTAGGTGTTCTTTTAGAAATTAATATTCTAAAAGAAAACAAAAAGCATTATCAAAAGCAAGAAAATGTTTTGCATACAAAATCTTAAAACTTGAACTTTATTTGCTACACACCACAGGAAAGAGTAAAGATGTAAACCAAATTATTTTAAATAAACAGGTTGCCAAGAGCCATCTTCATTTCACATTTACTAGTTCAATAGAGTACTGAAGAAAAACGTGCAAAAGATAACTATCCCCGCAAAATTTGAAACAAGACTTGATGACTAATCTGTGTCCTGTTCAAAATAATTGATACACCAAGTTCAGCTGTAAGGGTACAAAGGACATTATCACTAAACTTGCAATAACAAATGAGAACTTGGATGAGATGATCAGATGATTAGATATAAAGACTACTACAAATCACTACTGTTTCTAGAAGTAGTTCCTTGTAAAGAAGGGCAGAGGAAACCCACAGATGATTTAGTTTTTTGTACTAATTCACTAATTTTACAGTTTTTAGATTTCTAGCATTTCTGTTTGTAATTCTGCCTTAAGAGCAGTGATGTGTATTTCACCAAAACTTAGCTACCATCATGCTCAATACCCAATTGTGACCAGGTATTTCAATAGAAAAAATACATATCTCATCTAATACTTTGTAAGCCATGTAAGCCTTTGACTTCCGAGATACAGAAAAGAGGCATACCAGTTTTTCATAAGGAATATTTGATGAACTCTTTCTTTCATAACTATGAGTAACACAGGAGTTATGAAATACAGAGACTTTCTATTAAGTCCAAATAGCAACGTGAAAACCTGCAGCAGTGAAAACCACAGGCCACTGTAGCCCTGAGCGAGACAGTATTTCACTTTGCATGCATTGTCGTCAATTTTTGTTCACTCCTCCTAAACAGGATAATATGAAAAAAAGGATGATGTTCCACTATAGCACTAGGACGCTAAACAAAGAAACCCACTTTCTCTACAAAATGATAGAATTATCTCTCCTGATACCTTTCCTAACATAACGGAGTGCTCACTCTGATCATTTTAAATGCTGCTTCTTTCTCGCATCTTTCTTAAGTTAGACAGGATTCAGTTATTACAGAATCACAGAATGGCTGAGGTTGGAACGGACCTCTGGAAGTCATCTGGTCCAACCCCTGTGCTAAAGCAGGGCCACCTAAAGCCAGTTGCTCAGAAGCATGCCCAGATGGCTTTGGAACATCTCCAAGGATGGAGACTCGACAACCTCTCTGGGCAAATTGTCCCAGTGTTCAGTCACCCTCACAGTAAAAAAAGGTGTTTCCTGATGTTCAGAGGGAACCTCCTGTGTTTCAGTTTGTGCCCATTGCCTCTGGTCCTGTCAGTGCACACAAGTTAAAATACATGAAATTCCATCTGAATACAAGAAAATGCTTTTCTACTGTGAGGCTCATCAAATACTGGAGCTGGTTCCCCAGACAGATTGCGGAGTTTCCACTCTTGGAGCTACTCAAAACCCAACTGGATGCAGTCCTGTGCAACCTGCTCTAGCTGACCCTGCTTGAGCAGGGGGGTTGGGCTAGTTGATCTCAATAGGCCCTTTCCAACCCAAAGGACTCCGTGATTTCACATTAGCCGCTGTTAAACATGCACAGTGCTTTCACTAGAAGTTCTTTAACAATTCAGCAAACTCTAAATTCAACCAAGCAAGCCAAAAGAGGGTGTGAGAACATAAGTTTCAGTAAAATCAAAAGAGAATACTTAGTGAAAACATTTGCCCGTTGTGCTTCTCTTACCAAAAACCAAACAGACATGAGATTTGTACCAAAATCTCTTCCCATATCATTTCCCCAAAACATGTGGGAAGCTACATGTTTTTAAACTTGCTCTTCAATATCAGATGGTGAATAAATTCAAAACTTTTCCTTTCAAATTCCAAAGTAAGTTTAGACAATATTCTAGGACTTACACTCTCATCTACGATGCTAATAAATAATGAAAGTTTGATTCTTTAGGAAAGACTAAAAGCTTTATTTTCTAGCTCCCCAGAACAACTAAAATCTCCCCAATGAGAACTCTGATTTTTTGACTTACCAAGCAAAAACAACAACAACAAAAAAAGATGAAGTCACAAAACAGATGGGAATTACAGAATTAAATAGACTCAAGTGGTTGCGTATCAGGACTCAAACAAAATTTCAGAACTCTGATGTGCAAGTCAGTGTCCTATATAAATGAACACTGCATTTGCAAACTGAATTACTGAAACTCCTCCATAAGTAATGAATAAAGGAATACGGAGTGTCTGCCATAAACAAACAGTTGAAATCCAAGGATGCGTAACTTAGGATAAAAAGTAGCACTTGAATCTCAGTAAAAGACCAACAAAAGTTCTCTTTAATACTCCGCTTCTCAGACAACAGCCAGAGAAGTTAAGCCAGGTTTAACCTGAAAACTGAGATGTGCTAAGAAACACCTAAAAGGCTGCAGTCATCAAGGCAATGGGTAGACAACCTCTTACAGATCTAGCTACATCATTTGACAATGCCACTATTCTTGCAAATCTAACTAGCAGGACTGTATAAACTTTCTGCAGCTTGCTTCAGAATAAGTCTAGCCAGTTCCTATGTGCCTTTATCAGCCATAGGAGTTAACCAAGGTGATATTACCTCTGAAGTTGCTTACTGAGCCCTCTCCATCTTTTCAGCTAGAAAATATCTAAGAACAATCCCTGTCCAAGGGGACACAACAAATAACTGAAGGACAGTAATAAGCATCTCAATTCAGTAGTCCAATAGTTAACCTGATACAGTCACATGATTTGCCTTATTCCTATTTTTTGTTTCAAAGTAATAAGCTAATTATATATAAGGCTACCTAGACTTACTTAATAAAATCAGAAATAATTCTTACAAGATCTTATTAGGAAAATGGGAAATATTCCCCAAAACTTTGATATCATATGAATATTCTTAGGTTTAAGAATAGGAAAGAACAAAAATGATCATCCAATCTGACATTGCACATCATAAAAATGAGGAGAGTTTTTACAGGAAAAATTATCAGAACATGACAGTTTTGGTCTACATAGTATTATACTGATGCAACCAAACTGATCTATCCAATTACGCTGGAGTAAAAAAAAAACAAAAACAAAAAAAGAAACCACAAGAACACCCACAAACCCCAAAACTAAGGGCAACCCTCTCATATGCAACTCTCATATGAATGTAGCTGCACCACTGTAAAATGTTCTCTACAAGAATATAAACAAAATGCTATTGCCACAATAATGTAACCAAATTTTCTTTAAATAAATGAGACTAAGAGTTGGGCATAGATAAACCTTAAGTCCATCAAAGATAAAACATTTTAACCAAAGATATGCTCTTAGCAGGGAAAAAACACATGAGAAGGACAGTTTCCTAAAGCACTGAGGATACTCCTGGCATCCACCACTTCTTTCCCCACAAAGTACTTTAAAAAAAGTTTCTGATGCTTTTACAAAACAATACAAAGAAATGTTAGTAAAAGAAATTCTAAAGAAGAATACCCTAAGAGTCAAAATTATTGCCAAAATACTTTCCAAAAATAAAGTCACCATACCTTAAGTTACCACCAGGGAACCACCAGGTAAAACTTGCCAGTACAGTAAAATAGGTCACGCTTAACAGCAATAGAAGACACTACAACTGCAGAGTTTTAAACACATCACTTACTGCTTTGACTCATGGTGACAAACTTCCAGCGTTGGATCGTTATAGATGAAAGCTGCTTCTAAATCGTTGACTCTTACTCTGTAAATCCGGCACTGTTTACTGTTCAGTTTGATTCTATTCAGGTTTGCAACTGTGGGAAATATTGTCAGTTCCACATAACCCTATGAAAACACAAATCAAAACCTTCTATAAAATCTTTACCACCTCACAAAGTAGAGATATATATAAAAAAAAATCTTATTCATGCATTTCAAAGTAAAAACATAGCTAAAAAATGTTATTTTTTATGTAAGAAGGAAATTAGATCTCTGGAATACATTTTCTTTCATACCATTTAACAGGTGAAATAAAACAGCTGTGAAATGAAACAAAACATAAAACTTCAACATGACTGACAATTGTGTTTGTTTTACTGGAAATGATCTGCCTCTATTGACTAGATTTCAAGTTACTAGTATCACTATGTTTTTCATCACTATGTTTTAGATTTTAGTATCAGAGCTCTGGACAATGACTCTTAAAACCTAAGCAGATTCCATTTAACCTGATATCTAAATGCATAAAGAGCCTCAATGACTTCAGGCCTGAAATCATGAAAGCCTCTTCAAAGCCCCAGTGAACGCATATATAAGATAGAAAACTCTATAACCCTATCCCTAACATGAACTAACACTGTGTTGAACATCAATTTTGCATTGCAAAACTGCTTTGTAATATTATTTACAATGCAGCGTCCTACTTTTAGAAAGCTCTTCCTTGCATAGATTAAAGTGTTCACAATTAGAAGGTATTTTATTTGATGCATCTCAAGCAATGACAGACTTGAGAGGCATCAGATTAGGAAGTATAAAATATAGAGAAGCTGAACAACATAATTAGCTTGTGTGTGCAGTTGCTTCCTCTAAAAGCATGAAGAAAACCCAGACTTTTAATTTCTACTTCCACATTTTATTAAAAAATACTTACTACAACAGACTTTCTCTGAAAATTTATGTTGTTGATACAAACTACTTGGTGAGTTGTGCTGGAAAAAAAAAAAAAAATTTAAAATAAGTAAGGTTTTGTACAAATGCCAGCATTTAAAATAATATCTTAACCCAGTTTAAAAAAATAGAGCGCTCATACAGGATGCATATACATATAGATAAATACTGCATATAGCATATATTTATATAGGGACAATTCATGAGGTCTAAATCTCTTACATGGTCCAAAACAAATAACTAATAGAAATTGCATACAAGGTTAGAAAGTTCCAATAAAATTAAAGTATAGCATCATATCAGTATGAATATCACTAGTAATACAGGAAGATAACAACATCGCTTTTGAACATCACGTAAAACTATAGTATTACTAATAGCATAGAATCAAGTTCTAACCCTTAGTGATGTGCAGTATTAGAAACGGCATGCAGCTTTAATATTTGCAATCAGAAACCTGTGGAAAATTTACCTGGCAAGTTGACTCTCGTATATAATTTATGTAAGCAGGTACTATATATGAAAAAGATATATTATGTGCTTTTACAATTAGTATGTTGTAAGAATTAATTATTTTAAATAATGGTTACATATTAATCAAGATAGGTACTTTAAACAAGTCTAATGCATTTGCTTGAATTTTGAATGACGTATTAGAACTCCTGGTAAATAAAACTCTGATTTAAAAAATGGAAGATAAAATAATAATTCCAACTTTTTAAAAAGCTTAAAAGTTAGGGTTTTATTTTTCTGTAGTAGGTGGCATCTTCACCACACTTCACAGTAGTGCTATTCATGACTCAAGATGCAACCTTGTAATAATTCAACTTTTATGCCCCATCACGTTATACGGACATACTTGTGTACCCTGTGCATTAAAAAGTGACTTCGCTTCAGTTGAACAAATCCAATAAAAATTCCCACAAGAGAATGGTAACATCTAGCATCCAATGATGGATTCAAACATTACCCACACATTAAAATATATACAATAACAAGAGTAATTCTATTTAGAAATACATTTGTGTTACACATTTATAAAGAAATTAAGGAGGTATAAACAGAAATACATAAAGATCCATTGAAATCCACAACCAACTGTGTTGCAGCTTGGTTACAACCAAAATAACAAATTGATTAACAAAGCTGCTTGCCACAAATACAAGCATTTTTTATATATAAAAAAAGCCCTTGAGTCAAAAGGGTTTGACACAGAGGTAAGAATTAAACATGATAGCATGGTCTGTAGCGCTGATATTGTGTGGAGAGATCTCTACAGTTTGAAGAGCACAACGTAAGTATCTTTATAATATGAAACTGCATGGTTGACAGACTGACTGTCCATGAGTGAGTCAATTTACACAATAAAACATACAACTACAATACACATTTCCTGAATGCAAGCTACACCATAACCAGTGGTTCCAACCTTCTCAGGTAAATAATTACTGATCAGCCTGTGGCCTGTTTCAAATATGCATTGGTGTCAAGTATAGCAACTTTAAAAAAATGGATACTTATAATTTATATGGTCTTGGGCTCTCAAATCCTTTGTCTCCTTTCTTCCTATTCATCCTGAACAGCAGCACTAAATACACACTGCTGACCGTCAGACTGGCATCAACATCATCCTCGCTTGATGGGTCCTTCGATTTTCCCCTGTGTCAGGTTGTCTTTGATCACTCATCTCCCCACTGGATCTGTGAATCCCAACAGTCAGGCATCTTCAGCTCGAATAAGGACCATAGTTATAACACAAACAACATTCAGTCTGTCAGCACAACCTCTTATGACCGCAGCACACAACCCCTGTCTCCACTGGGGGTACGATACCGGTTCAGAGGCGCTGCGTGCTTCCTTTCCGCAGAGGCTACGTCAGTCAACCGCCTCAACGGCCACCGCAGGTGGGAACGACCGAGTCA
>NW_009647595.1:2567998-2582508 GCF_000708025.1 Charadrius vociferus
GTCGGGTCTCGGGCTGTGGCCACCGCTGGCGGCTTCCACAGGCGTGAGCCTCCCGCTGCCGGCGCTGGCCCTCGCAAGGCTCCCGTGACTGGCAAACGGGGAGATGCACTCGGATGCAGGAACTAAGCACACCCGAACTTTGTGGTGGGTCTGCCCTCGACTCGGGCCCCCGACTGACTCTCAGGAAGATGCTTTGGAACCACAGAAGAGTATAAAGACAGTAATGATGCTGCTGGAAACGAGGCAGAGCTGCAAAACAGGATTGGGTCCAATGACCTCTTCCCTCTCACCCCAAGCAGGCTGTGCAGTGTCTGTAGGTACAGCATCAGGAGGACACGATAGGAAGTTTCTTCATAACCAAGATTTGTTCTACTATGAGCAAGTTTTGATTCATCTATTTTATGTTAGAATAAATGCTCGCACCAAAGAAGCTAATGGAGTTAGGCCTTTCAGTACCCACAGTTCTGGAAATAGAGAAAGCATCATCTCATTTTCAATGTCTAACAAAACTAATTAGAAGCACTGTGAACATGTCAAATGATCACACATGCAAAAATAATTTAGATAAACCTGAATCATTACCTCGGCATTACGATAAAGCACTATCCCTGGTTTCACCACCAAAACCCAGCGTAAATATACCCTGTCCTACCACAGACTACAAGACCAGTAATTGTCTGGGGTATTTCAACTAAGGAACCTCAGATGGGGAACTGGAAGTTGGTTCCAAGGCTTTCACATTCATATTACGGTTGATCTCTCTGAGAGGGAACCTTCTGGTGTTACTTAGAAGGGCCACAGCTGTTGAAAGCAGATAGCAAACAAGGCAGAGCACCATTAGACACCAGCTGAGTCTGCACAGCCGGGTCAGAACCACACTTGTGCACCCCAGAACTGCGGAGCACAGGAAATTCATCTCGCATCAGTGGGCAACAATAAGCAGAGCTCAGGGAGTTATTTTTATTCAGCTTTTTATTCAGCCTATCTGTAACAAAATTCCAAGGATGTGCACATTGTTAAGTTTAAAAAAAATATCTGAAAAACGTCTATTATTAAACTCTGGTTCACTGACAAATGCAAACAATCGCTTTTAATGATTACAAAATACAAATTTCAGGCACTCCGCTTTATGATAATATTATAAACACAACCTGTTTCATTGCTCTATACAGAATAATATTCCACCCTAAGTTTTCAAGGCACAATTTTTATGTGAAGTTATTTGCCATAACAAAGTTTTTAAAAAAAAAATCATTACAAAGTTTTACAAGTTCTCTTTAAAAAGCAAAGGTAGTCTTCTGTAAAACATTACTTCTAACACAGCTACATTCTAATGGCAGTTTATAGGAAGTTCATAACACAATGTGCAACTATTCTCTCATATCTTCACACTTGATTGCAATTTGTTTTTCTGTAATATTTAAAAGGTAATTCTGCCAAGTGTTAAAGTGTCAAGAGCTTGTGCCAACGCTATTCACAGAAATGACCATAAAAAGAACCACCTTCCAAATCTAAGACTAGTATAGTCTCAGTCAGGAATAATTTGTTCATGAGCTTGTCAAGGTCTGCAGTATTCAAAATGTCAACACTGCAATGAAATCTTCATCTTCAAGAACGCTTACTAATGGGCAAAAGACTAAGCATTCCATTGCTATTGAAATCTATTCAATTGATTTAATTATTATCAAGGAGGTTTTAAACTGAAGTCTGATATTAAAAATTATGGATAGACACCTAAACTGTATTCAAGTAGCTCAACTCCTGGCATAACTCCAGACACAAAGGAAAAAGGTGGGCAAAAGGAAGGAGGGCAAAAGGAAGGAGGGCAAAAGGAAGGAGGGCAAAAGGAAGGAGGGCAAAAGGAAGGAGGGCAAAAGGAAGGAGGGCAAAAGGAAGGAGGGCAAAAGGAAGGAGGGCATAGGCTGCCGATGCTATAGTTTCTTAGAAGAGGCACGTGCCCTCACATTCTACTCAGCTGAGCAGAAAACAAAACTTCTCGGCTCCTGACACTCAAGAACGCTGTACAATACCGGTTGAGAACTCTATTCTCCAGAAGGCAGCAACAAGCAACATTCACTGTTACTCCATTCAGTATTCTCAGTTCTTAAAACAGTGTTTGTTATGAGATGGGTCTTCTAGAATTATAAACTCTAACACCATTCTGCATTGAGGAGCGAGCATATTTTGTCAGAAGAGCACCAACGGTCTGCTTCTCTGCACATAAGTCTCTATAGAGGAAAGAAAGCAGATGACATTGGCATTAGAGATATTCATATAGAAAATGAATCTGTGAAGTACTTGTAAATATAACAATAAACTGGATTAGGGTATTGGGAGAAAAAAACCAACCAACAAACTACTTTAACTGTCACATAATGCTTTAAATTACCTACAGGCAAAAATGTATTTACTGCAAAACGAAGGATTTTGGTTTTTGGGGGCTGGGGGGGAGTTGGTTGGTTTTCATTATTACTGTTCTCTAATGGGTTCCCAATCTAGCAAAATGGTTAACTTTGAACAACTTAATTATAACACAGTAAACTGAGAGCCACTCATAAAGGTTTGATGCAGTTACTTCTGGGTTACCATCTCGATCTGCTCACACGTACCCTGGCTGGGCCTTCCAGATAGCACTGCAGTGTAAGCGTTAACTGCCCAAAGCACAAAGGACACAGTATAGGAAGTACTACTGCTTTATAGTTCTTGTGTTGTGACCATGGAGACCCATTATACATGTCAGGAGGTTCATCCTTTGAGCTAAGTCTGCCTCAATCAAATAAGACACAGTTATCACCCATTTAAATTTAGTAGGATCAGCTTTTTACACAAGTTTGAATCCAACAAATACAGCTACAGTTCCCAGGGGTGTGAATTCTATTCTTATATTGAATTCACAGAATCACAGAATGGTTAGGGTTGGAAGGGACCTCTGGAGATCATCTAGTCCAACCCCCAGATCATCTAGTCCAACCCCCAGATCATCTAGTCCAACCCCCGTATTAATAAATTCATATTAATTTAAATTGGAAAGAGGCAATCATAGCTGATAAGAAGTCAGCTATGCAGAAAGGGAAGAATATAACACTAATTATATTTTAATAAGAAAGATATCCATACTGTATATAAGGGGTAATGTCCACTTCTGTCCACTTTTCCCGTATGCTGAATAAGCTGTTGAATCTTTCCTGATTGTCTTCAGGTAAGTCTTCTACTTTTAGGAGAAAGATGGTCTCTGGCCTTGAGTTTTTATCCACAAGAGCCAAGCCCTGTGGATCAGCATCAGAGAGAAAGTGTTAAGTAAAGACAAAACAATTGAGTTTCCTTCTTTCTGGCAATAATCCATACAAGTTGCCCTCTCCACCTCCAAAGCCTTCTAAAACTGCACTACTAGAGGCAAAGTGAAAAAGTATCATAAAGGAGCTGTTTTACAGGCAGTATTTGTCATTTCCTTTATGACAAGGAGGGAAGGGGAAATCCATGAATTCCCAACATCTATGTCTCCTTTGAGCAGAAGGATTTCCATAGTGCTTGCTACTCTACTGGCTGTCGCTACAGCCTGCTCAACAATAATTCAGCTTCTGTTCTAGTTACATTTACAAGTATTAACTGTACAGCTGCAACTTTTCTTCAAACAGAAGCATGCCAGACTTACAAAAACTTGAACTGTGATGATTCCAGACTACTGATGCTCATAGAGGACGTCATAATAAGTAATTTAACTCAAAAGCTGACAGAAATAGTACAATTAATCCCCATCGATAAAATCTACATATGACACAAGTCAGTAAACAGCCTACTGACAAAAGAATCCGTGCTTCTTTATGTTTTTACCTTAAGTTGATCAAGCCTTGCTGTCATCCCTTCAGGGACACTTTGTTGCCAGACTTCTTGAAACTCTGATAGATTGAATTTAACTGCATTTTGCAGAAGCATTTGTGCTATAGCTCTGCATATCTTATCTTCATGCATTTCAAAGTAAACCTCCCCTGCTGAGAAACAAAGAACATTGTATCCTGGGTTCTTGCTTTTTGATAAAAGAACAGAGAACAGCCTCATATTTCCATTTTGTTCTACAAAGTCTCCTACAAACCCAAGTATCCTGTTTTTTCACTTCCTCAGGGAGTAACCTGACTTGGTATTACTTTGGATAAATTATGGTATCTTCTCATTCTCAAGAGCAGATTAAGCAGAATATTATGTGTGCGCAGCACTGTGAGCTACAGTATTCGTTCACATCAATAAAAGTATTTGCCCCTCATCTTTCCCCCTTTCACAGTAACACACTTTCTCCTACAGCTTTCATTCCTATTTCTGAATGGCTTGTGTTAAAATGTTTGCTGGATGTGGTTGAGCCATTAAACAAAACCTTCACTTCCTTAATCACCCTTATAATATGACATGATGAAGGGAATAATGAGAATTTATTTTCTTTCACGCTAACTTGGCTAAAATTCTCTGAACAACATCAGGCATACACACTTCCCCCTACTTTTTCAGTCATCTGGACTTCCTGCAATTCAAACTTGTGCCTTGTGCAACCTGCCTAAATATACTACGAAGCATTGTATGGACTTCAGTCTAAAAGTAGGACTATTGTATTAGTCAATACAATCCATGGATCTTGTGGTGCAGTTCAGGGGACCAAAGGCAGACATCTACTTCAGGCAAATTGAATTCAGGGGGATCTACATGCCACTGACTATTCACAATAGCACAATTAATTGCTTAAACACACGATACCCAAGACCTCCTGGGGTATCGAAAGAGAGATTCCATGTAAATTTTACAAGCGATCTGTCTTTAGTAACAAAATTACGGCTTGTAGACACCTAATAAATGACTTCAGGTACCTCTGATAGTTCCTGATTTTTCCCTGTCTTGTACAGTTTAACAGTCCTTTTTCCTGTGAAGCTTTCTCAAACAATTTTACTGATTTTTAGCTCACTGTTTGCTCCCTCCTTTTACAGGCATTGAAGCAAATTCATTTGTTTGGGCCATCCTCACAAAATCTGGATTTATTCATGAATAACGGTTTCCTTTATGCAAAATTAAAATATGCATGCTTCCCCAAATTAAAATACGCATGCTTCCCCAAACTTACCATCATCAATGTATTTCCTTCCATAGCTTAAAAGAATATGTTCTATCATCTCTCTGAAAAAAATAAAAATAAAATCAGAAATCAAGTTTTAAAACTGTTCACTAGGACATTACAGAAACAGTTACCAAGAAGAAGATGAAGGAACAGGTAAAATAAAAAAAATCAAGGAGAATGGCACATGTCTTCATGGCTGAAACGAGCAAATTGATAAAAACTTAGAAGTAAGTTAAAAGAGGAAAAAGGGCGACAAAAAGGACAGATGGGAGTTAATTCAGCATGTCATCCCCAAAAATCTCTTCCACTTTCTAGTTATAACTAGCAAAGACTAAAAGGCGTAAGGAGAATAAGGAAAAGAGACTCTTGCAATCTTACTTCTTTCCAATGAGAAGGGATGCAAGTCACAAATTTGGCAGTTAGTTACCCCTTACTGAACAGCAGGTATTTTTGTAGACCTCTGGCACAAAATTATAGCCTAACTGCAGAAATTAATACTAAAGCAATATTTCTTTTTGAGCCAAAAGCCAAATAAATGGAAAACACCACATATTGTAAACGTTAGACTTTGTTTGAATGGTAATCTTAAATTATTTCATGACTCCAAATGGCAGTACCACGAACTCAACTCTTAAGATCTGAAATTAGTATACCATTTTTTGCTAGCTGTAGCTTCAGGACAAGTATTTCAAGATGGTCAGCAATTTATGGCTTAAGTACACGCTACTTTCATAATTTACAATTTGGCAGTATTGTTTCTACTATTGAATCAATGGAAATATTACCAATAGACATTAAAATCAGTTTACTGACCTGTCTGTCTAAACTGCTAACACCCTTCTGTATTTTAGAGGCAAAGAAAATGCATCATCAACACCATGGTAACTGGTATCTAGAGTTATAAAACTGTAATTCTAATAAATAATTAATAACTATTGTAATTAGTAACAGTTAATAATCATTGTAGACAATTTTCAGTACTAAAAGTAATTACTTACGTGGGCTCTAAAGATCCAAGTTCCTCAAGGCAGGTACGTAAAGGAACCTTACTTAAAGACCAGGACTCTGAGTCTATTAGCTGAGTCACATGATTCAACAGTTTCATCTCATAGTCAAATTCTAGAATTCTCCAATATCCTACCAAATAGAAAACCACAAAACATTAGAAGGAAAACATTAACATCTTAATGCTATTCCCCTGAATATACACTACAGGAGTCTGGACATTTAAGTCACACCTTTACAAAGTACAGCAAGAGCATTCTGTTCTTTTCAGGATTAAAACTGAGAGAAACAACAAAATAGTAAGAGCTAATGTAAAGGGGAAAGAAATAAAATTGCCTCAGTTATTCACAATTGTTTATGTAGATTAATCGCTATAGATATAAATACACTAAAATCCCAGCCCAAGATGAACCAGATCTGGTAAAACCAATAATTAATTCAGGCACAGAACTGCATGAACAGAACTGACTGCACTGGCCCTGCAAAGTGGCAGTTCAGGTCCAGCCAAAGCCACAGAAATCCAGATGTGAAAAAGCACAGATGTGGTACAACAGTGCTGCACAGCTGTAAATGACATGGAAAGTAATCTGTGAGATCCTCACCTACCTAATGGGACAGTATAGAGAGGACGGAGCAGAAGTCTTCCCAGTTGTGCTCAATGATGGGACAGGAGGCAACAATCCCAAGTTGCAACACAGGAAATGCCAACTGGTTATTAGGAGAGGTTTTTTCCCCTGCAGACAGTCAAACACTGAAACAGCCTGGACAGAGGTTGTGCAATGTCCATCCTTCAAAACGCTCAGAACTCAACCAACTGAGGCCGTGAGCACCCAGCTCCAAGTTAGCCCTGTTCTAAAGCAGGGATTTGGATCCGATAACATCCAGAGCTCAGTTCTGCCCTATATTATTCTATGACTCTAGGACTGCTGCCATCTGGTGTCCAGGTAAGGGTTTGGCCTTGGCAAAGTAAAGGATGAGTAGGACCTTTCCCAAAGTGAAGCATTTGCTCCAGCTTTGCCTCACATGGTAGGAAGACTTCTGAGATAAACGCAGTCTGGGAGGAAGGAAAGACTATGAAAGGGCTGAGGTTACCTAAGGATCAGCTGGTTTTGCCTCCAGAAATGCAGAAAGCAGTACCCACTCATCCATGAAGAGGGCAGCCAGCCAAAAAGTAGTCATACTATGGGCAGGATACTCTGATGCCAGTGTTTGGAGAAGCAAAGAAGGAATTACCCTGGAAAGAGTCAGACTGGTTGATGCCTGCTGATTAACCTTTATGATCAGCTTCACAGCAGTAGAGGATATAGGAAATACAGAAGCAGATCCTAGTACTTTGAAGTAAATTGCACCTTGAAAGACGAGGATGTGGAATGGGCCTTAGGGGTCCCAGATATTCTAGGGGAAAAAAAAAGCAGGGTTATATCCCCATAGGCAACAATATTCTTTAGAGATTAATACCTTCAATTTTGCAGGCATCTATAACTTGTAATTGGTGTAGTATTTCTTCTTCACTTGCTTGAATCAGACTTAACAAATCTTCTGTTGTATACTGCAACAAGGGAAAAAAAGAGGGAAATAAACCAGGTTATCATTACTATTCTGTTGCTTCAGCAAGTATGCTAAATGCATTATAACGAAAGAAAGACCTGTGAGATTGATCCCCTCCCCCCGACTCTGAATTTTCTAAGGTTTACCACACTCTCTGAAACTTTTCCTGTAACTTAGAACATTTTCTCAAAGACTTATTCAACATAAAAAACAGTCTAACTACAGGGAAGTCTTTGTGCCATGCATAAGTAATATACCTGTACTCCCAGGATGTCAAACTACCACAAGTAGGCATCATAAGTAAAGTATCACAGAAAGAATGAAAAGTGAATGTGTTCTATCTTTCCTAAATCACATATTTTAATCTGTGAGATTCAAAGAAAAGACAAAACAAAAATAATTTATCACTGTTGGATAGAAGTCAGAACTCCAATTTACTACCTCCAGTAAGTGCAAGCCTCTACCAGTTACGTGTTGTGTTTTGGTGTCTGCTAACTAATTAGCAGACATGTAGCACAGACCCAGCCACAGTACATACAGCTCCTTGCAGAACAGTTACTTGGTGAGATGGAAGGGTGCTCTGGATACTGTGGTAAAGATTTAGAAGACATAAGAGAAACAGAAAGTATCACAGAATCACAGAATGGTGGGGGGTGGAAGGGACCTTCGGAGATCATCTAGTCCAACCCCCCTGCCAAAGCAGGTTCACCTACAGCAGGTTGGACAGGAATGCATCCAGGTGGATTTTAAGTATCTCCAGAGAAGGAGACTCCAACACTTTTCTGGGCAGCCTGTTCCAGTGCTCTGCCACCCTCAAAGTAAAGAAGTTTCTCCTCATGTTCAGATGGAATTTCCTGTGTTCCAATTTGTGCCCATTGCCCCTTGTCCTGTCGCTGGGCACCGCTGAAAGGAGTCTGGCCCCATTCTCTTGACACACGCTCTTTAGATATTGATAAGCATTGATGAGAGTCTGGAACACCAGGTTTAAATCCATGGGAAAGAGGGTTTCATCAATTCCTTTATACACCTTACAGCCTTTTCAATCAACTCTAATATTAAAGTTTTGTTGATTATAGCATAAGAATACTTCCTACCAGTAAAGAAAATAATTGGATTAATTACTTGAGATCTATTGGACTATGGAAACACAAATGGAACAAACCAACACTAAGTTTGGAACATCCACGTGTTAAAAAAGCATTTAATAAATACAGAAAAGTATCCTCTTCCCACTATGCCATTCGTATTAGACAGTATGTTTAAACATCATCAGGCTAAGTAGCACTAAACTCGCATCAGTATTTCAGTAAGTGATGTCCATATTACACATTACCTTAAAGAACATTGCTAGCAATTTAGAGCAAATATATCCCCAGATCAGTATGCAAGTGTGTTTGTGAGTTAGGTACTGCCATTCAGATAAGACCCTGCATAGGAGTCCTTGGCATTTGTTCCCTCTGAGGCCTGGCAAGCACTCCGACAGCTTTTTTAAGAAATCACTGCTCTCAGCTATGATGCTTTTATCAGTTGCATCACCCTTGCAAACATAAAATGGAATGGATTGACTTGCATCATGTCCATATCAGAAATTTCCAGATAAGGATAAGAAACAGATTAAATACATTAACTCAATCACATTAAATCATTTTAATATGGCTTGCCATCTCACCATAAACCCCAGGATTTTAATTTGGTGCATCCTAAGCAAGCTGTGTAGTAGCCTGTTGCTAAGTTTTCCTGTAGTTGGCTAAAACACATCACTATGCATCAGGCTTCCTTACAGTAGTTCCTTTGTTATTATCCGTTTCAGCCAAGTCTCAGTGTAAAATACTTCGGAGCAACTGTTTGTTTTTAGAGACAAAAGAAAACCCAACCAAACTAACGAAACTCCAGGATTTATGTAAGCCTTTATATCTTGAGATCATATGCTGCACAGTCCAGATCTCTTCATTAGTAATTAGATCCTCTTTTTACTAAAAAAAAAGTTGCTTACACCTGCTACTTATGGAAGCGCTAATAATGATCAACTTGTTTAGAACAGTAGGCTTAAAAAAAATTAAAGCAGCACTGTGAGATATGGGAGCAAAGGTATTTTTCTAGTTAAGAATGTATCTTCACTTTAATTGGCCCATTACCAATTACAAGAAAGTAATTTACATAGCTGACTTACCTTTGAAAATGTTGAAGTCTGATCTTTCCGACTATCTGGCCCTTCATATGGATCTTCCATTAAAAGCTTTCTCAGTTTCTTCAGTTTAGGTCGGCATCTCCTTAATTCCCAATAGTTATTGGAGAAGCCAGCAATCTAAAAGAAAAAAACAGTGACTCTTAAAACATTTAATCTACCATTTGGATTCAAAGAAGCCTACCAAAAATTATCAGCAAAAATGTTAATCTAGTCACTGAGAACAGGAATTTATTAATAAGGTAATTACTTCAAAGATGAAAGAATCAGTGTAGTATGTTCACTAAAAAATTTACTGCAGGCAGTGAAGAATAAAAATCCACTATTGGTTGATAAAAATACCTTCATAGTGCATGTGACAAAAGGAAAAACTCATCTTACATGCAAATGACACAATATCATAATGGGGTATATTCCTGCACAATTCTCATCAACATTTCTTTTTCTCTTAACACTAAATTATATTACTGCCATAAACCCCCTCCTGTATTATCCTGTTTACATCTTCCACACTTCTTCCCATGCTTGGGATCTACTTCATGGTCTTTTTACACCTTAATGAATCATCGTATCACTAAGCTCAAGTAAAACAGACATTAACGAGACAATAAGCTACACTTGCACACAACTAAAAAGACATCACTGTTCCTTACTCTCATTCAACATACAAATTTAAAGCATGCAAGAGGAAGCTCAGGTATAATTGATTCAGTAACACTAATCTAATAAAACTTTACCTTCAGAGTAATCCTGAGCTGTTTCATGGGATATAGCTCAGACTTCCTAGAAGATTCTTTGAAGAGGACAGTTTATCGGAGGCCTTTCGGCATTGTTTCTGCTATTTACCAAACCAACAGAAGTGGGTACAGAATGGCAGAGGCAGAACAGGCTCCAGCTTTGTGACTCCTGACCCAACCATTAGCCCCTTGTAAAAAAGCCTCCATTCCCTAAATGCTTTACCAGACTACTTTTTTTTTTTTTTTTTTAAGGTCATCCATTAAAAAAAACACCAAAACTTTAAAATAATGTTCCATTTAAATCAACTATAAGCAAGCCACCTATGTGTAGAAGAAGTCCTATCCAAATTTTAATACAGAGAAAGCTCTCAGTTTTTAATCTAACTATTCCATAGCTTGCTTGGCACAAAATTCAGGTAAATACTAATTTCCTGATAAACTTCTAAGCTTTTTCTTCTTCCATGTCAAATAGCATTTACCTAAGCGTTAAATTTTTTTCCTGCCAAGTTCTTTTCTGAGCAATTTGATAATGAACAAAATGGTACTCTGCATAGGAAAAAAGACAAATAATTCTAATATATAATCCAAAGATCATAACTGGAGCTGGGCTGTGTGAGGTGAATAAAATGGCAGATGCTTTGTCTGTGAGTATTACCCTTGCAAGTGGTACAGAAGGGCAGTTAAGCCGCAAAATACTGAGTAGACATACTATCTTATGCTATGTTTCAGAATTTGCAGCATCAATACACCATGCAGCATTTTTGAAAACATTAAGAAAGCTCTTAGAAATAAAACTCTAAAAATAATTCGTAAGCAAAATCACATTTATATTATGTTATGTGACTTCAGAGGACTAGTGAGATCATTAAACATAGCAAAAAAAAAATGGAATAATATTACTTTCTCATTAATCTCTTTAGTTTGAATTAACTTTTTCTACTAGCTGAACTGCTGACTTCACAGAAGAAATGACGTTGGTTTGATTATTATGTTCATCTAAGGACAAGCAGGATTACTCCTCAATGATGTCATTACATCCATTACAGCAAATAATGACCTAATAATAATATTTGCTATTTATATATCTATTTTCAGTAGAATTTTATTAACTATGCTTCAGAAAAAGTAGACAAGAATGAATTCTTTAAACTGAGAACTCTAAAATCATTCACTTCAACAAATCTTTCCAGATGCTAGTTGAGAGTCACCTTTGAATATATTTCTATATTTAAAAAATAATATTCAGGCATGACATGGTATAATCTGCCTTTTGGCTAAAGCATGCCTAAGAATCAATTTGAAAACAGCTTATTTTAAAAACAGCTGCTAACACTGAGAAATTAGATTTTCTTTGAAAGCTTTTAATACCTACCACAACTAATTACTATCCACTGAAAATAAACGAAAGTTTTAACTTCTTAGAAACAATAATTATCATACATTACGGATAAAGTTAGTTGCCCAAAGAAGGGCCCTAGAGCCACTTTGGACACCCTAAGGTATAGCATGCCCCCTGTGTATAAAGTATATTTATAAAGACATCCTTCTGGGGCTGTTCAATATACAAAGAACCTACAGGAGACTCGCGTCCTTCTGGAGTGGCAGCTTGAAGCTAGACCAATACCACAAGACATCTAAAATGTCATTAGTAGCCTATGTTTAGGCAACTGAATCCCAGCCGGGTTTCACATAAGCATCTTGGATAAAATACAAGAAATTATAGAGAATAAGAAAGTAGAGAATTAAAGCAAACAAACAAAAACCCAGAGAGACATACCTGTGAATGAATAATATCACAAGATGCTTGATCTGCATTCAGCTGTTCTGGAGTTTTGCAACCAGGAATAAACAGCAACATATTTGAGGTATCTGCTATTTTCATGTCGTAGGTTTTATCTTTGCTGCACAACACTGCTTGTTCATCCTTTTCACCACGGACTACCAGGCTGAAAAAAATAGCACAAAAATAAAGATGTATTTTTACATCTATTTCAGGATGAACACCTATTAAACTTGTCTGATATTTTTTCACATTTATGCATTGGTAAGGAAGTTAGAAACCACAGTTCTATTTGGTAGCAGCAGTCACAGTATACCAAAATATAAAGACATAATTGTCAATTAATCTAAAATATATATCTATTCATCTAAATATATATTTCTCCTCTCCTTTTTGAGTTTTCCCACTCTGAAAGACAAATATTCAAGGTTTTTACGCAGATCACAGATCCTCACCTGCCATTTCAGGTAAAACCCTCTGAAACACTGATTAAGTGATGCCTGAACTAGTTCACAATTCTTAGAAATTAAGATTACAACTCAAATTGTTCTTTAATCACATGCTTTAACTTGGTCATCCCTGAAGCGGTTAGGCAGTTGGACTAGATTGTTGTAGGTCCCTTCCAACTAAAATAGTCTATTCTATTCTTAACAAACACTGAAACTGGCCCATTGTGAAACAAGAAAGCAAACCGAAATTGTGTCTATTGTGCAGCATCCTTCAGATAATTCCATCTCAAAACCATACACATCTTCTTGCAAATAATTCCACGCAGGAAATAAAACCATCTTCTGGAGCATTTTAGTACAAAGTATCAACACAAACCTCCCTCTTGAGCTCACATACTTGATTAAACAGAGATTCTTAGTGAGGACATGATAAAACCGAAGCAGGACCTCAACAGAGGAACATTCAGTTCCTCCCAGGCTACACTAAATTAAGTGCTCCCATTCAATTTAATCAAACTGTTCATCTTGCTTCCAAAAGCTTGCATGCATGAACAAAGCTCAGCTGTGCCCCAAGTGGTCCTCATCATAATTCAGGCCTCGAACCAATGACACTTTATCAATATTGCACAGAGTATTGACAGGCTTAATAACATACATCTCTAAGGACTATTTTCTTTAGAGGGAGATCGAATGCTGTATAATTTTAAATATTTGTGTTATATCACTGGCATTGCAGCAAAGAAAGAAAATTTAAAACACTATTAAAAGCTTATCTGGAATCTGGTTTTGGTGCATAGTTAGATGTCCTACCAAATGCCTATGCTAATACTGTATGTCCTTCGCTGTCCTGTTTGTCTAACTTGTGGGCAACCCTGCCATCCCCCCGACCTCAAGAGTTCCACTAGGAAAATCTGAAAGTCGATGGGATTCTTTTGAAGACATAATCTCCTTTCCTAATCCCAAATTTTTAAGTACCTATCTTCATAGGCCTGGCAAGAAACTCTCCTCAGTTTTGGCTAGAGGTATCCTCAGAAGCAATTTTTCCATATGCAAAAAATAAAAAAGAAAGAGAGAGAACAGTCACCAATACAACAGCCTACAGAAGCGGGAAACTTTGTTAGTGAAGTTGCCACTCTGACTGAATGCTCTATCAGATTGAATAGTATGGGAGCAGGACCCAAGATTGCTTTCTGGCCTTGTCACTGACTCACACTGTAGCGATACATAAACCATCCCCCACATCCCATCTCCGATTTTTTCCTAATGCACACAACAATTATTTTGCTGAAATAATCTAAATGTGGTATAAATACCCATCACAAAGTGCTGGCTATGTTCACTTTGTCCAGCTTCTTATAGGTGTTAGGAGTTTCCCAATTTACCTGAGCCAGGTTTAAGGGAGAGTTAGACTTTCATACCAACCGGATTAGAATAAAACTCTGGGAAAAGCCACGTTTAAGAGCCAGGTCAGCTACTTAACGCCAAAGATGGGACAGGGCAGGCCTGCACCATCTCTACCCGACTCCCCCACCCACGGCCAGGAACCCTTCTAAGAGTGGAAAACTCCAGCCTCCCGCCGCGGGGTGGGCCTATCCCGCTTCCTCATGCCTTCCTCAGGTCGCAGTGTCGGCCAACAGGCCCCAAACAGCGACGGGGCGGGAAACTGGAGGGGGTGGGGGGGTGTCGCCGCCGGCCGGGCCGCGCCTCGCCT
>NW_009647595.1:2582823-2583334 GCF_000708025.1 Charadrius vociferus
GGGCGGGCGGAACGCTGAGGGGAATCGCTTCCCTCAGCGGCGGCCGGTTGCTGCCCGGCGAGGCCCGACCCAGCCCTTCGCGGTGCCGGTTCACCGCCGGGTGTGATCCGGCACAAACCTCCTGATTTCTGTCCGGCTGCGCTAGATTTAGGCTGGGCTGCAATAAAATCCCTGTATACGCCAATAAAATATCATAAAAATCCACAAAATGCCCTAAGTAAAATAAATCTATAAAACACAACCAAAACAGGCCCAATATGAGAGTCCCTACCCAGCTGTGACTGAGGCAGCACCCTCTAGGTATTTCCGTGACACGAGAGCATGAGATGGACACGGACTGCCCGAGCCACCATTACGGGGCCTGGCTGTGGGTAGGAAGGCACTGGCGTCACCCACCTTTGCTCCTTCTGTCATGACAGCTGTGGAGATAGTCTGACCGAGGGCAAGTATCTGCTGCCTCTCAAGGCCACACAATCCCTTAGGAAAGGGATTGGGCAGAAAGGGATCTGGG
>NW_009647595.1:2583713-2597322 GCF_000708025.1 Charadrius vociferus
GGTTCATCTCCCCGTGACTCTGGCACCAGCTGTGGCGTGACCGGGGCTCCATCTGCCTGAGGAAGCTGAGGGCAGTGCTTGAGCTAAAGCGATGACAGAGACAAGTAAAAACCACAGGCAAGCACAATTATTGCAATAGAAATAGTCTGTAGCTCAGAGATTCAAGAGGAAGTCTACTGACATCCTTAAACCATAAAAAAAAAGAACCCCAAAAGCGGAGGCTCAGAAGACAGCGGCTCAGCCCCACTGGGGGTCAGTCCCCTGTGAGGAGCAGCACAGGAGGCACCTTCCTTGCCTCGTCCAGGACCACCGGCTCCCCAAACGCCCACTGAGTTCTTGCTGCCGGGCGTATTATCACTCATGTTAGAACTGTCTGTCTGCTGTGTGCATTAGTTAGCGAATAACGACTTTGTGCTCCTCTTGTCCCAAAGTGGGGTTGTTTACCCGGCGTGCAATCCACAAAGCTAGCACACCAGGCTACAGATTCGTTGGAATATTTATATGGTTCAAAGCACAGAAATACATGCCCTTAATTATACTTATTGCTTAGTACGTTATCTTAACAATTTCTATTGGTTAGTACAGTCTCTCGCTTTCATTTAAAGCCGCAATGTCCTTTAATTGATGTGCGCATGCTCCAGTGCAGTATGGGGGAGGGTGTAGTTCTGTTCAGTCGCTAATTGAGTCGGTGGTTGGGATCTCCCACTGCCGCCTTTACCTTTCCCCAGTTACTGCGAATCCTGTTGACTTTAGGCCTCTTCCAGCACCCGTCTGGTTTTCAGCCAGTTTCAGCACCTTTTGCAGTAGTATGATGCCTTGTTACCAGCCTTCTGTTCTTCTTCAAGGGTACCTTGATTAGCAAGGCAAGTATTGTTTATACAAAGTGTCTTGTTTCACAAGGCCTTGTAACCTTTTTACAGCTTTTTGCTCTTGCTTAGTGAGAAATTCTACTTGCTAAAATACATTCTACTTTTTACGAGTAAATTTTACCTTTTCAAAGTACATCACTCCCAAGTTGTGTATATCTGCTTGCAGAGTCTCTCTGTGCTGCATATAAACCTGCACCAAATGACCCAGACAAGGAGGTTGTACCACCTTTGTGTTGGAACCAGATGCAGGAGCCGATGGGACAAAGCTGGCTCGGTTTGGTACGCATCCAGCAGACAGCAGCTGCTGTTATATGTGACTGAGTCAGGCACCTTCTGCCTTCAGAAGGTCCTTTTCCCGGGTGGCGCCAGCAAAGCAATTGGCCTTGGAGAAAACTGGCTGAAGTAATGAGGCAGTTACCTCTGTCACATGTGCGGTGGCTTGTTCAAAGACTCGGCCATCTATCATATTTTCGTGTTTTATTTCAGTTATTGAAACGTGGAAATACAATCACTGTGTACACAGGAAACCTGAGGCACTCTGACTTTGGCTAGTTTCTACTAATGTGTACATGCAAACTGGTATGTGTACAGCCATATTTGAGATGGTTACATTTTGCTTTAATGTAAATCTGTTCCTGCACACCTTTAAGGTAAACCAGAAAATCACTGTTCTACCAAGTAAATGCTCACACAATCACTAGCTGTTTAAATAGCAGCTTAATTATGCTGGGTTTAATTTGTACCTTAATTTGTGCAATTTTCCAATGTCCTTGCATGACTGCTTCTTCTCCTTTCTCCTTTTGATTCTGTGGAATAAAAAAAGAGGTTCTGATATGGCCAAGGAACTGAATCCAAGGCATGAATTCATGGAGTTTGTATCTTAAGAGTTCTGCTACATAACAAAAACCCAATGGGAGGAAAATCACTGAATGTTATTCAGGAGTTGACACTGATCTGTGGTCAGGAACATTTGTAATAGTTATTAGTTTTTCCAACTGGTTTTGTTTATCCTAGTAGTTCTGGTTGTAGGTGCTTTTTATCTTATTTCCTAAGGAGCTGAGACATATATGCTTCTGCTGCCTGCCATCTTTCTCCGCCTGTCTGTCACTCACCACTTTGGAAGATGCTATTCAAGTTCAGGTGAATTTGGCAGGTAAAAACATGGACAAAAACAAAAACATGGACATTAGTCTATAGGAAACGTCTCATTTCTCAGGAAACAACTTGCATTATGCTTCTGTTTTCACTGAGAATGCTCTAGAGCAGTGACCTAACTAACAAAAAGCAGTTTGTGTAGGAACTCATGAAGTTAGTTTCCTGAAATACAGATGAACCATGTGATGAATTTGGATTACAAAGAAAATGAAGAGATGCTGAACTGTCAATGTTGCTGTCAATTTATAAGGAAATGCATGCTATGGTAAGGGACCTTGATAGGATCCTGAAATTATTTTATAATGATGCTGTGGGATTTTTTATTTGCTCTGGAGTTGCGGTATCATAAATGAGTACTGTTTTCACTTTCAGCTGGTATGATGGGCTGTCGGGGTTCAGGAGCATGTGACATCCTGGTACAAGCAGAGGGGAAACTCTCCTGTAGCAGAAGGGAAGAAATAGTTGAGGAAGCAATTAATTCAGCCATCCCAACTTAACTGATGACCAAGTGAAGTCAGTTTCCCCAGGTGCACGTTTGCTTTAAGTGACTGCTTAAGTGTACAGCTGGTTGGTACATCTCTTGTAATAGGAGAAGTAGGTGGAACCACTAAATAGCCTCTATCCTCAGCTGGGCTGGGGAGGGGAGGTGGAAATGAAGTCTCAAACAAGATAAGCTTTGGTGTAGTTTTTCAATTGACTAATGTTAATGGAAATTAGTGTTAATGGAATCTGGTTGACTAATGTTGAGTGAAGTTAGCAAAACAGAAAATGGATTGTTCAAGATTGTTATAGTCTTGCCTTTGAAGTTCCTGGCCCTGTATAATGTTTCCCAGGACTCAAACATCAAGGATGTGAACAGCAAAATAAATGAAGGGCAGCTGTGACAAATCAAAGAAAGGAAGTTCAAATAACTCCAAAGCTCCACAACTAAGACATAAAACAATGAACCACGACATACATAACATAACATATGTTATAACAGTGCACATAACCAGTGCCAGGCTCTAGTCATCAGGCAACACGTTAGGAGGACAACTTCCCAGGTATGATTTCAATTCAAGTATTTGGGAGTTCTACAGTAAAACATAGTCAGAAAATTGGGCTACATGAAATGGGTTGTTTAAATGTCAAAGAAAGATATACACACCAGAAACTTCTGAATGTCCTTCAGAGCACAATGTAGGTAGCTGTGAAAGTAAAAAGAGAATAAAGCCAGTGCTGGAAAAACTGTCACAGAGTCAAAGTTGGATTTCGTAACACATTATCAGCCTGGTGATAATTACACAATTCACAGTTAACGGTTCTTGGAGATTATTCCACAAGAGAGACTCAGTTTGATTAAAGCCTCACGAAACTTAGTTCAAGGATTTTTTTTTTTTCAGCTGAAATGCCATCTGCAATATTTAAAAATAGCACGTATGTTATATTTTTACCCATTAAATGACAGTCTTTCATGGTATAGAAATACCTGCCAGTGGACGTGCCCATTGTGTTTCAACACAGAAGGTGACCGTGGCAGCTGGACTTGTAGGTGTGATGGGAGTTAGAGCACAAGAGCTCTGAATGTTGTTTCAGCATGTCGCAGACTCTTGTGAGACACTGGGAGAATAACTCTCGACAATGAATGTGCTACATTTCCTTCCTAGGAAAACAAGAAAGGAAAAAAAAAAAAAACAGAAAACCAGAAAACATGATTGTGCCATTGTATAAATCCACAGTGCTCACATATCTTGAATAATGATTTTCTGGTCTGTCTCAAATGTAAGAACCGGGCAATACCACTGAAAAGAACAGAAAGTTATGGATAACAGGGGAGAAGACCTTTCTATGCCATATGTTGTGGAACTTATGATATGAGGTAGAAGTCAAAATGAGTGTGATCCACAGAAGGCATGGACAAATTCATAAAGGTTAGATGTGCTTGTCTCTGCTAATCACAATATTGAGGTTTTAGTCATAACTCAGGACCCTAAATAAACTCAGATCCTCTAAATCACCAGAGCACGCACTCTTCTGCTCTCCATTGACATTGGTTATTAAGTTAGACATATTTTTACTTTTTTTTTTTTTTTAAATTGAATTAATAACTAAAATAGCAAAGCAGTGACTTGCATATTCTATGTTCCAGGCATTGATTAATTTGTATTATCATGTCCCAGTAAAACTCTCACACCTGATGATGTCAGCCAGCAAAGCACCACAAAGCAGGAGATAATGAGTCCAAAACTCAAAGAGGGAAAATTTCAGCCAATTAGTAGAATAACGAGACAGCTCATTGCTACCTCAGATAAGTGCTGTCTTGTCATTCTTAATAGGCCAACAGGGAGATGCAAAACAGTTATATTCAAATTAGGAGAAAATAAACAGTTTTAACCAAACCTAAATATTTGTGTAAACTGTATAATAGCTTGGAGTATCTCAGTGATGTAAAATTGGTTCTGTGATGGAAATAGTGGAGAAGAAACACTCAAGCACAAAGTTGGAGAGCATGTGCCAAAATAGTTGGGGCCCAAACACCATCAACAAGTTAGGAAATGACTTTGATTATTTCACAGCACACAGTTGTGACAAACAAGAACCCAGATACCCAATTCTCATGAGACAACTAGCGTTTAGGTACCTGTTCATTGTTACGTCATTTGTCTGCAAGGACAGCATATGTAATTGCAAACAAAGCCAGAGGATCAGTCATGCCACACTGATATCATTCCTGATAAGGTGGAGTAAAACCTGAACAGGCTGGTACCCAGCCTACATTCATAGCTTCTCCCAGTCTCAGCCAGTCAGCCAGGATATGCTGAGCTACACAGTGTGTCCTCACAGTGTAAACATCGGTGCACTGGGTGGGAAGGTGCTATGATTTCTCTTAACCTTGGCATGAAAGAGCAGAACTTTTTTTTCAAGAACAGATTAATTATAGACACTTTTTATATTTAGAGTATATGACAGGCGTGCATGTCATTTTATGCATGAGTACACCATGAAAATCTTTTGCTCCATCTACATTTTCTGGATAGATCTCCAGAGTGCTTCTACCACAGCAAAAATTGTAATTCAGAATGCTGCTAAAATTACTTGAATGAAACAGTGTTATCATTAGTACCTAGAAGATAAATGTCTATAGATAAATGGAATTAAATGTAATTGTTTTTAAATACTGTGTAGAGTGTTTTGTGGTTAATTTCAAGGCTCAGTCTGGAGACCTTCTTAATACTGACATACTAAACATCAGTATGTGTCATCTGGCAAGTTAGCATATTGTCTCACTTCTTGATTGAACTTGATTGAACTTCTTGAACTAGTATCTACATAGTATTAACCTCAGAAAGTTTTTTTTGCAGTTAATCTACTACTATTTTTTGAGGCATTGCTAGGGATAAGTGTTACGAGTATGTCCCAGCAAACTACATACCTATAATATCTGTATGAATCTAAAATAAATCTATTAATTAATGTGAAAAACATAGCCATATTATGCAATATATATATATATAAAAACAACAGGAAGATGCATAAAAAATTCTATTTGTGAAGAGTATACAACGGAGGAGTAGAGAGGTGCAGGAAAACAACAGCAAAAAATAGCAGAAGGAAAACTCAAATGAGGACCATGAAGAAGCCAATTTAGGAAAAGCTCATGTAACAAAAGGAACAGAAGCCTTACACAGGAAAAAAAATCAAACAGCAATACAAAGGAGTACATCATAAGAATTCTGTCCGAAAAACCCAATGTTGGCATGATCTGTAAACTGCAGAACAAATATCTGAATCTGTTAAATTCTAGTTGTTTCTTTTCTTTCTGCTTGTAGAGCCTTCTAGTCTCACCCTCGTTCACATTGAATAATAGATCTCAGGCTGGAGCCTTCCAAGAATTACCAGTTAGCTCAATTTTGTCATTTTCAACTTTCCTCCTGGCACTGAAACGTTCGATGAGCAGGTTATCCCCTTCCCATCTGCCGCTCCCCAATATACCTAGGAGTCCTTCTAGGCCATGTCCTTTTTTAGTCCCAAACCATCTGCCTGATGTGAAAGCAGAAAAAACTCTGCAGACATCTCTGCAAGAAACACTTTGTTCTGAAGATTTCCATCTCCCCCCCTCATCAGGTATTTCTAGGTCCTATGCCTAAAGCATAAATGTTCCTGTATCAATTATATTTTTCATATTTTTTTTTCTGTGTAGATCCTAACCATCTGTAGGTTTTTATCTCCTTCTGCTGAACACTGGAGCTTGTCCTGAGGCCAAACATTTTTCCACTGTAATCACTGAGTGGCTGGAATTTTTTTCTTTCAACTCTGTGAGTAATGATTAGTGGTGAGTATATCACAAGTGATACCAATGTCTTGAGATGCTGAACAATTTGACATCATGTGGTAAGCTATAACCAGGACAACAGAAGTAACTTTCCATTCATCAGATGTTTTGGCCTCTCAGATTGCCAATCACTCTTGACTCAGAAAATAAATTAATTTCTTGTACAGTTAGGAGATATCCTTGTCCTCTCATCTTCTCCCCTCTAGGTGCTGGTCATCAGCTTTGGCATGGACCTTACCTAAAAGAGTTGTCTTTCCCTAGGAAATTGTTCGGTAAGTGGATGAGGAGGCTGCTGTCATCATGAACTGCTTCAGAAGAGATGCTGTGTGAGGCTTGAGGGGCAATACTGCCCTTCAAGCCCTCTTTGGAGAGCTAAATGTGTTTCCCCCACAGATTTAACAATTTGAATGAGAGAAACATCAAAGGCAATTAAGAAACTTAGAAATCTTTAATTAAAAATTCTGTGCAAGTTCCATTCCTGGGGGAGAGGGCACTGGGGTCTGCCAAATTGGGTGATAGGAAAAGCAGAGGTGTAGCTGATCCTATTCCATGGTGGGAACGTGCAGTAAGTGGGTTTCCTGAGATGCTGCCAGGCCAGTTCTCTATGCTGACAACTTAAAGAGTGACAGTTTGGAGGGAGCAGTCAGTGCAGACACAGAGGAAAGGTCTCGTCTCTCGGCTGGTTGCTGTGGAGACAGGCAGCATCCCCCTGTGAAGACAGTGTAATGCAGAGGGGAAAAGCTCTGAGGGACATCACAAAGACAATTTCTACCTTCCACCTCCTACCTCAGCTTGGCTCTGTCTCTGCTGTATTCCTTCCAGCTTCTCTTTCCTTCCTGATTCTCTCCCCCTCTTTTCTTCAGCTCAAGTTCCACCTCTGGTCTTAGTGGGACTCTTCTCCTCATTCCTTTTCTGTTCACAGCTCTTTCCTCTACCTTTTTATCCTCAATTCATCCCTCTTCCCTGGGTGAATGCACCTTGGTGGTTTTCTTCCCAGACACAACTACAGACTGATTTTCAGATGCTTTTTTTTTTCTGATGAGACATTGAGAGCAGGACTGTGTTCCCACTACGGTTCAGCCTTGGCAATATTGTTACCAGTTTCTGTATTTCAAAAGACCCGAATTTATTCTTCTGAGAAAACCTTGCTATGCTTCTGCTTCATCCCAGTTTTGTCTCTTGGTGCCTCCTTCTACCAGATCCTTTGGTACCCACTTTCCCTGACGCAAAGCTGCAGCAAAGCTCTTTCTCCATAAAGAATTCTGGTTCCCCGTAGCACCAAAAATACCTTCTCTTTGGTTCAATAAAGGGACTGGTCATATCCAATCATTTTGCTGTATCTCAGCACAATGTGCTATCTGACTTATTTTAGAAGTATGTTCTGCTGAGTATATCTCATTGCTCCAGCACTCCAAGAGATCCATAAATGTTTTGAGAACCCAGGAGGTCTCAGACACTTCCTTGCAAAGTGCTTTCATAAAAGAGAATATTGACATATCTAGTATTTTACTGGCTTTGATTTTTCATTTTGACTAGATTGGGTGGTTGTTTTGTTGTTCATTGTGGAGGGAAATTAATGATGGAGTCGAGTATGTTTGTATTCGTAATCCTGTGCAAAAATTGTATTGTCTAAAGATATTCCCTTACAAAATTACCATTGTTTTCATTTAAGTCCTTTTCTTTTGTCGAGCATCAGTTCACAGCGATTTTCTAACAGGCATTTTCATACTTAAATTCTTGAAAGGACCACAGGGTGGCAGAGTGATTAAACACATATCCACTGGAAACAGTTTATTTCACAGATGTAAACAGACCGCAGTTGGGCGAGCCAGAGATGCTGCTGTTGGTGATTAGCCTAGTGAAGCTGAGCGATGCCACCGGTTTGCAGTGTTTCTGATGTCTCGCAGAAATGGTGGCATCGTTGCAATGTCAGCCGGAGGAGCAGCTTCACTGGCGGGTGTTCCTGGACCATGGGATGTCTCTGTGTGCCACACAGCCTCACCTAACGACAGGATGTGATGTGGTTAAGGATGGAGACAATGCTGAAACCTCTGCTTTGTAGAGTACTGTTTGATAAAGACGGTTTTTCTTTATTAAAAGCCTCATCAATCATAGGCAAGCATGATTCTGTATCTCATGGCAGCAGCTGTTTGGCATCCTGTCAAACTGTTTGCATCTGTTCCTGCCACCAGAACCACATATCTACAGATACGTGCGCACTGCATGCTTGTCCCCACCACCCACCCCAAACCCTGGCTGTGCTGCTCACTCTAGGGCACGGAAGAGCCAAATCACCTAAGGCAGAGTGTGCTCCACCACAGGCATTGTGGAAAAAGCAGCAGTCAACAGAAACTGGGTCTGAGAAGCAGCAATAGGTACCAAAGGACTAGTAAGGAACAGCGTCTCAGACTGAGTCTCATCTCTTAGGTGTTGCCTCCCAAGGGAAGAAAAAAAAGAAAGCGCCTGAGTGTTCAGGGCTGGTTACAGTGCAGCATCAAACTGTCAGTTCAAGCCACAGTGGTTTAAGCAAACCTTTTTGATCTCGCAACCAGACATCAGAGCGCACTAACACAGGCAGAGCTGGGGGACAGCTTGAGAAGCTGGTTTTTACCACTTAGCTAGTAGGTGGTGTCTTCACACTTGAGATGTGGTTTAAAGAGCAGTTCCTTTTCAGCTTTTAGTCAGACTTCCCAGCTGACTCATACGTCCCAGCCCGTGCACTAAGCTGGATACTACAAAAGCCCTGGACTGCAACCTGGGCTAAACATACAATGTATGAGCTGAATGAGTTCATCATTGCTATCAGTTAAATGCAGAATAAAATAAAGAGAAAACAAACCAAAAGAGAACTACTGGAAATACATATGAAATCTTGAAGGATTAAGGTTTCTGCCAGTTTTACAGGTGCTTTTTCTGATGCTCAAAATTAGAACTTATTAGAAAACTACTGAAAATATGAAGTAAGAGAAAATAGAGTATGTTCCAGGCATAATCGATCAGTAGAGGCACTTGAGTGTATAGCACAAATGGCGTCACTGGCATTGGGTAGTACAAAATGCTGGTTTAGCAGACCATACTGTCAACTTGAGTTATTGGGTCTGCTGGTCTGAGGTGAATTTCTGATCTTTTATCTCATTTAAGCTGTTTTTTTTTTCCATAAAATATTTATCTGTTCACAGGAGAAAGCACTAAAACCTGTACCCATCTCCTGCCCATGCTTTAGCCTGCTTTAGTCTGCACAAGAATCTCACAGTCTCTGGCCCAGTGAGTGTTTGAACATTTAACACAAAATGGAAAAGCTGAGTAAGGACAGGGTTAGAAAGCACCTTTCAGATTGTCTCTGCATATCTCAGGATCAAAATGACTTTTTCTCTACACTTCAGCTCACTATTATAATGACTACCAGGTCAGTGCTGCCTGAAACGTAAGAATCTAAACAGATACGAGTCTCACTGTACTGCTGAAATGTTGGACAGATTGTGAAAAAATCCTCCTGTTATTTCACCATGGTGGCTTTTGCAGGAACTTGGATGTTATAATAGAAAAAGAGAAGTTTAAAACATACCATTTTTTTGCTGAAAACTTACTAACTTTTCCTGTGGTTTATCACAAGACTAAAATTAGCTTGGCCAGATGCGTTCAGTCCTTTGAATCACACAAGCACTGATTCTTCTGACCAGTCTCTAGCAGACAAGTTAAATGGTTTGAAGGTCGAGCAGCAAATGAGCAGCAATGAATGTAATCTATCCACTGCCAAGAATGAGAAACACAATTGTACGTGGCCTGAAAAGAGGAGGGAAGGCTGGACAATACCTGGTAGTTCCCCTGGTTTCCCTTGCCAGGCCCCTAGTGCTAAGGAAGTGAACCAGTCGAAACACAAAGACAAGTGAGCTCTCTTCGCAAATAAGCATGGGAATATTGAAAAAAAGTCCCCACACTCATTTTCCATGAGGGTTGCAAAACCTACTTAAATGAAAGGCCAACTTAAAAGCCAAAACTTTATTTTGCATTTGTCTGCCTCAGTAAGAGGGACCAAGTGTTTTTGAATTGGATGTTTACATAATGCTGGCTTTTCTACAAAAGATGTTAGGAAAAACAAAACTGTGAACCCATCAAACAGCTCACCTGCTAATGTTTTTTCTCCCTTGAGTGCTTCACCATCTTTTGCATGAGGTGATCAATGCCTTAACGATTTGTCTGTCATTTTTCTGCTCAGAAAGTTCTAGTCATCCCAGCACAGGAAAGACAAACAACCTTATATGGGACTCAGGAACAATGCTATAGGAGAAATGAGAAGAACACACATGAATATTGTTATTTTTTTCATGTGAATGTCTTATGCTAAAATAAGCTTGCAGAAAATTAGTTAGTGAGACTACAGAATTAATTTATCAAATCTGAGATTAATGTATCAAGTCAAAATGTAGGCCACATGCAATATTCTTTAAAGCAGTGAAAGCAATATTCTTATTTCACTATGTAAACACTTAGCGTTTCACCACTTGGACATTTACTCAGTGAGATAAGAAAGCTTATACAAATTACTAGAATGTTTTCTAAAACCAGTGCTCTAATACAATGTCCCTGTTCATGCATGATGTTCCACAGAGTGTCATGACCTTGGGGGTTCCTTATTGCATGCCAGAGAACTTGCAGCGTCATCAAAAGTCACTAGAAGATACTTAAGCTTCCCCTCATGCCTGTGGTACCAACTCTCCAACAGACCTGTGTGGCTCTTACTCTCTTGATGTTGTGGAGGATGAGTTTTAAAGTGTCCCAGGGCTCTTGTTCAAAGATTTGTCATGCTCTTGGCTGAGGAATGCCTTCCTGTTAGCTAGCTACCTTCATCTCACTTAACTCCAGCCATGCTAAGGTAAAATGCAAGTATTATTCATATCTAAAATAGACACCGACTCCTAAAATTGATCCTATATCTATAAAAAAGAAGTCAATCCACTTCCCGGAGGTTACCTCAGAGGGCTGTCGCTCTCTCTTGTTGTCAGGATTTCAGGCTCTGCACATCCTTTCCCACCTCCTAGAGGAGCATCTTAGTCTCCGTGGCCAGTGTCCCCATGGGAGGAAGGGTCAAGACAATTTTATTTTTTGCTAGACCTTAAGTTTTGTACATAAGAAACAAACAAGCTACAAACATCCAAACAGGTCATTTTATCTAGCTCATTACTGGCTTTTGGCTGAAACGTGACCCTTTGGGGTTATGTTAATTAACCATTTTTGGGTGACAGCAGGCTTGGAGTGGCTGATACCCAACTCCCTCCTCTTAGGCACACTGTAACTGTAAGAAATTTCAGTGTGAACATGTGGAACAAATTACAAATGGGATATTGGTGTGCAAAGGCAAACATAGATGTGTATAATAATTAAATAATTCAGCGCCGGAAATTGCACTGACCTGCATTTTCCAAGTTGCAAGACTATGCAAGGAAAGATACGCATTTCAGGCTGCATTTCCACAAGCACCCCAAGTCAAGGCAATAGTGTGTCACTGCCCAAAGACAGCTTCTTCCCCCTTTTCCTCTCTTCCTCTTCTTTTGTTCCTGCTCCAAGCTGCCCAGGCCCACTCCACCTCAGTGCCAGCTCTGGTGCTCATTGGACCCTGCAGCCATCTGCACAGCTCTGCTCGCTGGCCCAGAAGAAACTCTGCACTTTCTGGTACTCTTCTGCCTGTTCAATGAATTGAATTGCAGCAAGTAGAGGTCCTAAAAGTGGGAAAACTAACACAGGACACATTGCAGATTGTGCTGCCAGAGCTGAGAACAGTGTATCCCCTTTTAGCAGTGGTGAATGGCTGAATTAGCCAAACGCAGGTGATGGAGCCGAGGGCTTGCCCAGAAATGGTCTGCAATGTACAATAACATTCTCTTGAAATTGTCTTTCCTTCAGTCATGTGATAAAGTGCTTGATAAAAAGTACTGTGTAAATTCTTTGTCCTAAAGATATGGTCAGATGAGATAGTTGTTTCAATTCCCTTTTTGTTTTCAGCTCTGTGAATCTGTACTTTGTATGTTTGCAGTATGAGTGCAATTAGAGAGTGTTTGCAAGTATTCGGATTAAATATGTCTTCTGAATTTACAGCAAGCAAGCTCAAGCTGGAGTGTTTACAGCTTTAGGGTGTCCTCTCTCCCTGGCCCATTCCATGAATGAAATGAAGGCAGATTCTGGTTTTCTCCCTTGCCATCCGTGGATGTCTGGTGCTCTTTGAGACCCGCAAAGCTGCTCGTTAAAACGGCTATGCTGGGTTGAATTAAAGGTCCATCTAGTCCAGTATTCATCTCAGTGACTATAAAAAGATGCTTAGGGAACAGCAGGGAAAGCATATATGAAATGTCTGGAAAGTGCTTGCCTAGCTTCCAATTATTTTTAGCAGAGAGAATTTCCTGAGCTGGATGTGGCCACTGTCTGCTCGGTAACTCTCTGTAGATTTCTTTTCCAAGTACTTGTCCATTTTTTCCCTGACTCCAAGTCAGAACTCTTTTACATGCAGAGCCTCCTCGGGTAATAAATACCACAAATGTACTATGGACTGTGCAGAGAACCACCTTTTGCCCATTGTCAGCAGCCCAGTTACTACTAGGTCCACTTGGTTCCCTCTTCGTTCTTCTCTTAGTTCTGAAAATGTCATCTTGGTCCTGAATCGATGATAATATTGCAAATGCTTAAACATATGCGATTTCTGTGCACACAGAGTATGTGCAGGCAGAAATAAGGGAATGAGTAGGCAATCAAGGTATTATCTTAATTGCACGTGTTTGTAAATGAAAACCACGGTTGGACCACTGCAGGAGATGCCTCTTGGATTTTTTTTTTTTTGAAAGGCTGGCTTTTTTTTTTTTCCCCATCAAAAATGTTGACAAAGAGTGCTCATGACCTTGCACTTTACTTCCCATTGCCAAGACTAAATGCTGGGAGAAAAGCTCCTCTGCCCTTTCCGGAATTCTGCATCCACTGTCTCCGGGAGACAAAGAGCTGAGGTGGACAGGGGACCCGTGGCTGAAAACAACCCCTGGGTACCAGATGAGCAGAAATCAGGACGGTAGGAGAGCAGCGGCGTTTTTTGAGGGTGAAAACCCGGACCGATTGCTCCCTCCGTGCCCACTCCCCCGCCCCGTATCCCTAAGGATGAGTGCCGAGGCGCAGCGCGCACCACCCGCGCGGGCGGCAGCAGCATCCCACCAGCCCCGGCAGCCCAGCGCCCACCACCCCGCACCCCCCACAGCCGCTCCGGCTTCTTCCCCCCGCACGTCTCCTTCCTTCT
>NW_009647595.1:2598116-2606766 GCF_000708025.1 Charadrius vociferus
GGGGGTGGGGGGGCTGGGGTGGACGGAGGAAGGTGGCAGCCGACACTGCGAGCCCGGGGAGGTAAGTCACCGCCTCGGGGGTCTTCTACCCCGGGCACCTTTGCTGCCCTGCGTGGGTTTGGAGGCGGCAGGGGGCAAAGCTGCTGGATCCCTGAAGGGATCAAGCGATGGAGAAGGAGAGTTGCGTCTTTACAGCTTAAAAAAAACCAAAACAAACCAAACAAACCCAAACAAACCCTCAACAACTTCCACGGGCTGGGTTTGTATTTTGCATCAGCTGGTCCCAGCAGATGGATGGGGATCCCTACTGTCGGGACCGGCAGTAATTAACAGCGCTGCGCGACTGGAGTTGCATTGCAGCACAGAAACCGTTAACAAAAATGCCTGACTCAGTTAATTTTTAATTTCTGCCGTGTATTTAGTGTGCCATCTGTACCCATACGCTGCAGAGGAGAAAAGGAAATTTTAAGGCTTTTGCCTTGTTGATGGAACATCTTGTGATTCAGGAAGAAAAATCCTATTATTATTGTGTGTTACATGTGTAACTAGAAAGGCATTGTAGAAGTATTTTCCCACCAGCTTTTGCTTGAATTTTCTTTGAACTTTCTGCTCAAATGCTGGACACATACTGCAAAATGATCGAAATGTTGCTTGATTTGGGGGGTGCCATCATTGCTGCTAGTACAGACACTGACATTGTTACTGGTCGCATCCACGTGGTAAGGACCCTGTGATGCACACCAGTGATACCCATGTTTGGGGACTAAACCTTGTTTTAGTGGTCTGGCTCCTGTACACACCAGTGTCTGCTCCAAGCTGGAGATTCCTCTTCAAAGTAGCCTGAAGGGAAACTGAAGGTGACAGGGTGCACCGGCACGCAGGCTCTGCGTAGTGGACCTAGTGCCGAGTTGTTTGTCCAGGTGCCTGATAGGAATCCTGCTTTTCCTAATTTATCTCACAAGAAACTGAAGATTGAAGGCTAATACAAAATCCCTATTAAGATCCTATTAAGTCTTTCTATATACCTCATAGTTAAATGTAAAACCTTTGCAGTCTTTCCCTAAGGAGAAGACTGAGGAAACTTCAACAAATCTGGCTCCTAGAATCACCTCATTAGTGTCACAATCAAGGATGACATTTGTTATTTATTAAGTTAATGAAACATGGTGCTATTCTTGGGCAGGATTATCTACAGGTACAAAACAATTATTCCCCATCCCATGAAGTAACCTATGAACATTCCCTTGCAAATCTGTAGGAAGTGTCCTAGATCTCCTTGGACTGTGGTTTCATTAACAACTCAGCTTGCACGTCTAGCTACTGCTGAACAGGGAGATCTGCTTTCCCCTTAAGCCTTCTCCTACACTCCGCTCCCGGCTGTGTAGTCCTACCTCCTCCCTTGTGCATGTTCCGGGACTTCTTGCACTTCTTTGGAGCAGATCCAATGCAGTGATCCGGCGGGTAGGTTAGTTTTCTGATCCACTGACTGCCAGAACCCACAGGAGAAAGATGATGGGAATGTGGAGCCAGGAGCAAGAAGGGGAGGTAGTGGAGAAGCAGTGAGATCTCCCATTTTGGCAGCAGTGAGCTCTTGGGTCAGCTGGAACTGTCTTGTGAAACTGCATCCCAAATTGTCTTTCTTCCCCTCGTTTTTTGTTAGCTTTGTTCTGTTTGTTGGGATACTCTATGCAAAGAGTTAGTTTTCTTCAGTTTTGCAGACAATAAAAGCCATAAAATCTGCGATAGAAAACTGGCCGGCAGACAAGTTTTAGCCAACCCTGCATTTAAAGTTTCCCTTTTCCTGTCCAAGATAAGTGTGTAATTGTTAAGGCTAAATGGAAACGTGGAGGGTTTTCAGGATCAAAGACAGGCTATCTCAGCAGCCTTTGGGCAGGCAAACAGATGATAGAAAATCAGCACACACATGCACTCAAGGAAATGTACTGTACTCTATTCATAGTGATGCTTACAAACACAAGATAAGCCCCCAGCGGGAGCGATGCAGCCGGACAGGTGATTATGTGCGTATTTGGGTGAAAGTGCATACGAGCAAGTGTTGCATACTGCGAGATGAATGCATAACTTAGGAGTAAAAGTGTAAAACGAAACTGCGAGCATGGTGTTGCTTACATAAACCCAACCAAGTGTAGGTATTTAAAGCACTCTTGCACTAGACCAAACAGCGCACGTGTCTAAACTCAAATACTTATGAGAGCTGCTTAATTTAAATTCTTTACAAGGTTCCTATTGCCCATCTTGCCTCAGCCTCACGCGTTGCCTCATGGTCCCCTTTCCTGTGGCCTGTTTGCTGCTCATCCGTCTCTCTCTGGCAGAGACATCCTCATGCGGTGAGGGCTGGAATCATCTGAGCAGCACCTTGGTGAGCCCGGCTTCGCACGCTGGCAGTGCCGGTGGTGGGGATGGAAGCCCTGTGCCTCCTTCCCCTCCCCAAGCAAATGCATGCTGGCTAGGGGAGGGAGAGGAGGAGGCCAAAGAGCTTTTTCCTTCTTGTCACTGTCCCTTGGTTGCTTGTGATCTGTTTCTCCTTTGCAAAGTCAGGAGGCTCTGGCCCGGTGTGTGCCATGGCTGCTGGCACCCGGGGAGCTGGCTGCTGGCACGTGCTGGCTCTGGGCTTGCGTCTACCACCTTCAGTCATGAGTAGTTGGTGCGAGATGGGGCTGTGATGTAAATCCTGGTCCATGGGTGGGGTGATTTATGGAAAAAGAAACGGGATCTTGAGCTATATTTTAGCTAACATGGTGAATTTTTACATCCAGTAATGTCCTTTGCCTCTACACCCAGTAGCTGGCTAAGTCAATACCTAACTCTTGGTCAGTAGAAACAAATTTTTTAAAGTGAGAACGTCTGAAGTTTGGTTCTTGGCAAGCCTGATGAAGCAAAGCTGAAGATCTCAACAGTGTGGCACTTCAGGACAGCCCTTTGTCATCTTCTTGCTGCCATGCAGGAGACTGGGAAGAGCCAGGCGAGAGCTGGGGTGGGCACGATCCAGCTGCAGGCTTTCTGGGCACTGACGGCCCTGCAAGGACAGACTGCTGGGGCTCTGGCTGCCTGACAGCTCCAACCACCCAAAACCCCAGCTCTTCCCCCTGTTCTGCTGCAGTTTCAGAGAGCCTATAGCTGTTCAGTGGTGAGCTCTTTCTTTTGAGGATGGCTGCATTGGAGGTGGCCTTCAAAGGCTCCATAGGTTACAAGTGACCCATATGGACCTCTCCCCTGAAGTAACCACGAGCTGTGCTTGAGAGGATCACAGGGTCTTCAGCTTCCTCGGGACTGGGAGAGCCCTTTGAAGCCTCCACCCCGCTACGTCCCTGCCTGCAAACACCTGCCTGAGGGCAACCCTGGGAGAACCGAATGTCCTGGAGCTTCCTTGATCTCGCCGGGTGTGCCTGAAGGAAGGTATCACAGCCCTAGTGCTTTGGGTAGTCATTGTTTGGAAGCCTAGTAATGGGAACGCGTAACGGCACTACTGAAGTCGATAAAGGTTTTATTGGAAGCAAAGCAATTCCAAGCTCATTTCCCTCCTGGTTGAAGGCCACAGGTTGTGCCTGTTTCAGCACTGTTTGGCAGAAGGATTAAAGTATCTCTCTCGGGGTTTGAGCATTAACTTAGAGGTAGCTTGCCTCTGGCAACCAAAAGCAGTTTCAATGGGCATGTTTTTATAGGCTTGCTGGCTACCTGTTTTACGAGTCAGGGGTGTCTGAAATCTTCCTTGCCTGCTAATTGTTTCTTGAGGCCAGATTGTCACTGAAATCCGGTGTATCTTCCAAGAGTCCTTCATTTTTTGCAGAAAATGTGCCTCGTCATTCAGGGTGTCTGCAGGCTTCAGTTGACCAAACAGCAAGATTAAAAGAGCACTCTTTCTTTTTTATTTAAATCAGAAATTGCCATTGTATATATGGTGCAGTTCTCTGTAGTAGGTGTAACTTGAATGACATTTGATGTCTCTGCAGAGACTTTTGGATACCTCTTTATCACCAGCCTTTACAAGAAGCAACATCTTTCCCAATTTCACACTTCTGCTAAATAGTTGAGTAAATAATTAGGAAAGTTGCTAGATGAGATGATTTTGATAGACTATTTCTTATAATTCAGCATCTTCTTTCTTTCTGCTTAGAGAAATATGAACTTCTTAGAGATTTTTCTTTCTTTCAGAAGAAACAAAATGCAAGATACAGTTCAACAGAAATTTGTTTGCTTTTTTATCAGAGTTAGTATATGAGTTTTGTTTTACGAAAGAGGTTTTACGTGGTAAGCAGCTATACATTTTGAAGCTGCAAGAAAAAAGTCAAAACCAGTGTTCACTGGTCTTCCAAAGGTCTCACTTCAGGAAGATTGTCACTTTAAGAAAACTTCTTAATGTATTGAAGTGCATAACTTTCAGAGTCATTAACTTCTGAAGGATGATAGCACCTACAGGTCTATAATTTTTTTTCTTATTCTGAGCAATGAATAGTCAACCTTTTTCACAGTGGTAGGGTTCAAAAGTTCATTGGCATTCTAAGGTGCAAAGAACCCAGGACATAACAATGTTTCTAGAGCTATGTAATCAAGACGGCCTTAGCGTCAACATATTGCTATAATATAGAAATATGTTAACCACATAGTTATGCAATTTATTAAATGCTCTCACTGTGTTTGAAAGTATATTAATACTCTAGTGATGCTCTACTGCAACTGTATAAGTTTATACTCTAAAAGGAACATAAGGATTTAAGATATAGAATTGTCTTGAGGTCACTTCCACTCAAATCAGGTCCTGACCAATCTTCAGATATTAAACAAACATATATGCCATTTTTAGAGACAGAATTCATTAAGATGAGATTTTGTGATCTGCCTAAGCCAATCTAATATTGTACTTCCACCAAAAGGGCTGATGTGCTTTTCCACCTTCTGCACCATGCTCTTGCAACTTGCTTAGTTCTCCACCAGTGGCTGCATTTTCTTTAGCCAAGAGCTGCTGATTGGGCTCAAAACTATCCCTGAAAAAAATAGTTTTCAGTCATCTCCCTTGGGAAGGCTCTTGTCTGCTGAGTTCATTGGGGTGGATAGGACACAGGAGATTGTATCATCAGATCTCTGTGGAACAGAGTGCTCCAGAACTCTCTGTCCAAATAACTTCACTGTCATTAATTTGTTTTCCAAAATCAAGCAACCAAAAAATTGGCAATCTTCTCTGTGAGGTTCTACCAGAAAAGGTTTGAAAGCGAAGGTTGGTAAAGCTGCTAAATGAAGTGCTCTGAAATCAAGAAGTTTCCCGCTAAGTCTACCCTATCACAACACTTTCTGTTATATATTTTATTTAATATAAATTATTTTAATTTTATAAAAATTGTTTCTCAGATTAACATGTTCAGTTTTCTAGAACATTTGATACCTGATGCACCTTCTCATGTGTTTCAATCTTATCCGTTTGTACTAATTTTAATGACATTGAATCCCACATGTGTATATAAGCATGCATGCATGCAGACACATACATATATGTATGTATATATGATATATGGCATATGATATATGGCATATGTTTTTTTTCTGTGTGTGTGTATATGTATATGATTCCTGGGCCAGGAATCTCAATTTCTCATGTCCTTCAGTAAAATTTGTGGCTATTCAACATTTCTTGAAGTCAAGATGTAAGGCTTTTGTTTGCTCAGTTCTTTCCTTGAAGCGTCTTAATAATTCAGTCGTTCCCATCAGCAGCTTTCCTCAAGCACAACTCAAGAGATCAAGTAGTTAACAACGCATGTGCAAATAGCGATCACTCTTTCATTATGTACACAAGAAGGCGGATGTTGTACAAGTGGTTTGTGCTGTGTATTTTATGTATTCCATTCCAGATGGAGTCAATCATTAACTTTTGTCTCAGGTTAGCAGAGACGAGCCGGCAAGCAAAGGATCCTGGATGTGTGTAGCATGTGCAAGAATATTTTTTGTTTCTGTTATTCTTTATTCATTTATTCTTCATTTCTTTTATGTTAGAGGAACTTCCCATGAACAGGTAAAGGAAACTGTTCTGATATTCTGTGCATGCAGAATCAACGCGCCAAAGGCAATCTAGTTTTGCAGTGATTACACAATCCCGGCTCCTGTGGGAGCAGTGGCCATAGGCTGGCACGGTGGCAGAGAAGTCCTCCTGTCACTTGTTGTTATTATTTACTATTTGTGTAGCGATAGCATATAGGAATTTGAGCTATTTATCAAGTCCTGGCAGGGGTAGGCACTGTATGCTCAGAAGAAAAATAAAGCCTTTGCAACAGAAATCTTGGCTGCAGTTGGTAGCGGTTTCTTGCAGCAGTAGTGGGCTCTGGCCAGCGAGGAAGAGTCTGTGTGAAGCCACCAAACTTGGGGAATGGAAGTGGGACTCTGTTGGGATTGGGGTTTCTGGTTTGGGAGGTCATATACTGAGCCCAAGAGTGGCATCTTAAAAGCACAGAGAAAAATACCTCCCGAGTGTGGAGATGCAGAGGTGACACTGTGCGTGCTGGGATGGGTGGGGAGCTGTGGGTACCGGGTTCAGGAAAGGATCTGCCGTTTTCTCTGTCCAAAGTCACATCTGTTGAGTGAGAGATGAGACTGAAGCCAGGAGAGAGGTCAACCGGCTTTCACTATGGGATAAATGGAGAAGGACTAGGGAGGAGTCAGTGCATTGCATTTTAATTGAATTATTTCTTATATCTGTAGACTCCAGTCCTTTTTGAAGTGTAAAACTTTAAGAATTTCAGTGCTTTCTGTGATGTAAAACTTAAGAAAGTGAAGGATATTGTCACAGCAGCAAACATTACCTTCTCCGCAGTCCACCTGAGTTCCTGACATAGGTTTCTTCCTCCCCATCACCAAGTGCCCAGGCAGGGAGTGCTGGCGGGTTTTGGCGTAAGGTCTGCTATCAGAAACAGACAGTCCCTCCTGAGGCTCTGGACTCTTCTGCCTTTTTTGCCACTTATTCTGCGTTTTATTTTCATAACCCTTGTATTGTGGTTGTTAACTCTTTTGCCTCTTTCTTCCTGGCAGAGTAGGCTTGTGGGAGTGCTTTTGCTAACTGAAAGATACTTTATTTCCTGTGTTCAGGGTCAGGGTTGAATACAGTCACCTCCTCAAAATAAAATTCTGTGGCAAGAGATTAAACTGATGAAGAACTGGCAAAGGGGAGGAAAGGCTGGGTAAGAAGCAAGAGCTCAGCAGGTTTGGTTTGTGTACGTGGTCCCTGAAGAAAAACTGCACTGAGCTCTCAATGTTAATAATGACAAACTGCAAAGCTTCGGGTCTCAGCAGAACTGCTGGCACTTGTTGAGTGAAGGATGGACTTCACATGTTAGTCATGGGTTGGTTTTGTTTTTTTCTTAAGCAAGAGCAAAACATATAAGCCATATATTTTAATCAATTTTAATGAATAAACCACTGGAGTTAAATACAGTTTAAACCTATTTGAGCACAGTCTCACAAGGATCCTTAGTTACACTCATTCGACTAAGACAATTGGTATTGTAATAGAATGGAGAGACAGATTTACAAAGGCAGTTTGCCTCCACCAGCTAGCAGGAGCAAAGCTGAGAAGGGATTTTCAATCAATTTTGTAAATATCAACAACAGTCAGGACTTTGAATTTATTATTTTTTAACTGTTTGGAGATTTGACCTTGAATCCCACATTTTTCCTGTGGCTTTAAGGAGAAATGACTGTATTGTGAATATGCTTTTGTTCCTTGCAGCAGAAGGAATAAAACTGATCTCAGAGTTAAAGACAAATAAAATATTTAAACCTACACTGCCAGGAGAGTGCTATATAGCAGGAGTGGATGTAATATAATGTGCAATCTTGCTCCTTTATTTTTTTGAAAACTCTGAAGCATTGAGTTGCATGGAAGCACGGAGAAAGGGAAGAGATAACCCACAGACTGTGTCACAGGCTCACTCAGGCTCTAGAGAAACCTGTGAAGTCGAAGGAACCTCCTCAAGATGTGAACATCAGCAGGTCTGCTTCTGTTACATGTATTTTCCTGTTCCTCAGCTTAGCTCTTCATCATGGTACAGGTATGTAGGGATCCAGGTATGTCTGCAACTAGAAAAATGGAGAGGGCTAATAGTCTGTGTGGCTAAAACTTCAAGCTCGTACTGCCACTGAAAAAAGTGATCCCGTCCTTCTTTCCACACAAACATAGGTGTTTCTTCCTCCTGGTTCCCTCCTCTGTGCTTCTCCTCCTTCAGACTGGCTTAAGCATCTCTGGACCATCACCACACGGTGACCTGCAGGGCTTTTAGGCGGCTGATATTTCAGTTGGGTCAGTTTTAGAAACCGATTTACCGCATGACCACATAAAAGCTTTCTCTGAAGAAATACGGGGGGAGAAATGGGTGCCGGCTTACCCTGTGCCACTGGTTTAAGGCTGTGGTTTTCTGATACAGCAGACCTAGCTGCAGGCTGCTACTGCCCTGCTCTTATCGCTTCTCTTGCACTGTGCACTGGCGTTCGTCTGGGATCAGAAGTTCAGGGAACTAAAGCAGCTGAAGCCAAGTAAGATAAATTTAACTTTCTAAACAGGCTCAGCATGAGGTCAGACCAGTGCCAGCACTGGGGTGGTGGAGCCAGCAGAAAGGCATGGTCAAGGACAGAGAGTGGGAACGGAGGGAGC
>NW_009647595.1:2606822-2621340 GCF_000708025.1 Charadrius vociferus
GGGGGGGGGACCGGCGGCCGCAGCCACTGCTGGGTTTGCTTGACCACCCACCTCCTCAGTGCTTAATTTGCCTAAACTCAACATGGGCCAAACATTTGCTGGATTCCCATTAAAAAATTTCAGACTCCAGTAGAAGACAGACTATAAAAATCATGTTGAGTTTAAATGCCCAATGCACATGTTATTACCAGATAGGAACAGAAACTATGTTTGCAGTTTGCCGACGTTATTTCTCTTTCAAGGTTTTTACCTTTGCTTCTGCACTGTGGTCAGGGTATTGTTCATGAATAGATACAAATGCTGACATTTCATATCTTTTGAAATTTGTACTATGTAATTTATATGACCAGCACATCACAGTGCTACTTCAGAATGCAACCCCCTACCTTAATTATCAGCCCTATAATTTTACAGTCTTCGTAGTTTGCTTCTTAACAGTGCCTCAATCCAGTAAATGCATTCAGATCTCAAAGGTGCATTTACAAATAATTAAAAAATATGCCTGATTGGTCTTGCTAATTCAGAGCAAATATAGAAGCTGGTTTTCACATAACAAGGCCGTAATTCTCCATTTCCTTGCAATTGTGTGGGTGATTACATGGGCTCCCGCAGCTGTGTCACAGGGATTTGCAGGCAGATGAGAGTTTTCTGGTTTCTGTGGAGAACCAGGGGATTGGAGGTCATGCTGTGGGTTTTACAGCAATGTTGAGCCAATGTGTATAGCTGCTACCACAGAAAAGGGCAGCCCAACTCCTTTGGACCAGGGCTCCTGCTACTTGTCCTGGTGCACCTGCGTTGGTGCATGTCCAAACCCACGGTGAGCAGTCTGGGGAGCTCAGCCAGGTTACTGTCATGTCAAACCGGTGCCAGTGACAGTGTGGGAGATAAGGTCAGCTGGCCTGGGGTTAGAGGGTGACAAGCTCCACAGATCCCCCCTTTTATAGGGGAACCCCACAGCAAGATTGGCTTCTCAGGGAGTCAAACCCTGATGTTGAAGTACAGCTGTGCCAGCCCAGGAGCCCCTTCTCACCCCCTTCAGCCATTCTTCCTCTGCCCTGTTTAGATGTCAGGCTTTTCGTAGAGATCATAGCAGTGCTGGACAGGATTTGGGGGACCACATCCAGACAGCTCTGCAGCTGTTTGGGTGAACAAGCCTCCGGTGCGTAAAGGCAGCAAGTACAAAGGTCCTCGCTTGAAGATTTAAAACTGAATGGCCAAACTGGAACTAAATGGCCAGTCAGAGCAAAAGGCAATGCCACCTGAGACACAGTGACAGCAAAGGTGGGAGCTTGCAAGTGAATATAAGCACAGTAGTACTGTGTTTGGTGTGACAGGAGGAGGCAGTGGAAGGAATCAGGGAAATAAGCAACGTTATTGAGATCAAGAGCTATGGAAACTATCTTTCCAAGAGCATTCCAGATGAATAAGAGCCAGACAAGATGATGTTTGTCTAGGACAGTGCATAGAAGAAGCCTTGAGGTGTAAGATAATAGGGAAGGAGAACACGGAACAGAACTTGAACTTTCTGGGTGAGAGGTATAGCTGTCCTGGAGGTGCATTGCACAAGGAGTCTACAGAGACCAAAGTTCTTCTGCTGATAAGCAGTGCTAGCACCATCATAGTTATCCTTTATGGATCTTATATAATCTGCCTGGTTTGGGAAGATTCTCCCATCCCCAGGAACACAGCTGCCATCTAGCACAGTGGCCTTTGACTTGGAGTTGTGGAGGTTTATGTGGGTTTGTTTCATTGCTTCTCATGCTAAGGGCCATCGTCAAAATGGGTATATTGCCATAATGTTTCCATTAGCATTCAGCTGAAATGCTGTACGACCCGCTGGCTCTGTGTTTGCACCACTTTCCTGCATATTGGGCCAAATGAGTTCATTGGCAGAAGTTAAAAAGAAGTGTTCGTATGGTGTATCCGTTACTCTTCACATTGTTACTCGTGTCTTCAAAGTGTTGGGGCTGCTTAAAGCAAGCCTGTGTATTCCTTTGTGTTTTCACAAGCTATTCCCAGCTCTGATTTAAAAGGCAAACCAAATGCAAGGCGTAATTACAATATGGTTCATAAAAACAATGATTTTAAATTTCATTCCAATGAGTATTGCAGAATATTCGCAGGAAGCTGAAGTTGTGAGTGCTTGTCTGAGGAATCAGAGTCCAGCACTAACGCTCACCCTCTTTGGGAGTAGAATCTGACAGCACGTGGCCAACACATCAGTCAAAGTTAGGATTGCAAATAATGGAAATGACTCCTGAAAAGATATTAGCTGAGCATTATTTATAGCACTGATTGTCAGTGGGGGAACAATTTCCTTTCATTTTTTGCAGAAAAGATCCTTCTCTTGATAATCATACATCCTTTTCTGCAGTAGCATGTAATTGTATAGCTTAGAAATCAGGGTGATATAATAGAAAGCTGTTAATTGTTTCCTGATGCTTGGGATGTAATTAACTTATACTTTCCTTTAGCTGAAATTAATTTATTTTTACTAAGATGGAGAAAGAGTAACTCCTAGCTTAAACTGCTATTTTGCTGCTTGGTCAGTGCAGACAGAGGGAGATTGTGATGTGAAGAAGCTCATAGTAGCATTATCATGTACAAATCCCCAAAGAGATTGTGCAAATACCATTTTGAGAATTATTTGGGGCTAGAAGGTTTAAGACTTGTCTTGGACAATTAAAGTATTTTCAAAACTTATAGCATTTGGACAAACTCAGACCTTTCAAGTCTTTTGGGAAATGGTAGAAATAGATGAGGTTAAACTAATAAGTAGATCTCTGTGACGAGAAAAATGGCTCCATAGTAGGAGCCATTGGTATCATATTGCTGCTTGTCTAATTAGACGAGGCAATGAAAGTAGGTTCTTAAAAGCACACTGAATGAAAGAAATAAAGCAAGGTTTATTAGAAGCTTATTTTAGTAAGACTAATTTATTTATTTAACCTTAATTCATGCAAATGTATGGATTATCTAAAATAGAGAGAAAAAAAGGTGTCTTCGTACAAGAAGCAAGCCTCAAGGAGGGCTGGCTCTCAGGGTGGGTTTGGGCTGGAGCACGTGATGTACAATGAGATGCTGAGTGCTGGGTCTGCTCAGCCCAGAGAAGAGAAGGCTCTGGGAAGACCTTATAGCAGCTTTCCAGTACTTAAAGGGAACCTACAGGGATAGGACAAGAGGCAGTAGGGAAAATTTGCAAGAGAATTTTAATTAGATATTTGGAAAGAGTTATTCACAGTGAGGTAAGTAAAAAATTGGAATAGGGGCCCAGAGAAGCTCGGACATAGTAAAATCTTGTCTGGACACGATCCTGAGCAACTTGTACTAACTGGACTAACTTTCAGTGTAGGTTGGACCAGATGACCTCCAGAGGTCTCTTCCAACCTGAATTACTCTAGATTTCATGAAGGCATAGTGTGTTGTCTTCTTTAAGCTGTGGTGGCTGATACTATCAGCATTTTCTTACTGGCTGGTAACCAGAGATTATTATCCACTCAGTTGCATTGGTGGCAGGGCTTGTGAGAATGCTTCCCAGCCTACTTCAGTGCAAAATCAGCTGGGTTAGTTCATACAACGGATGCAGTGATTGACAGTACCACTCCTTTCACATTGTCCGGCTTTTCAAGCAAATTTAAGGGCGAGAAGTGCATCCATTTCCACATGAATGCCGAAGAACTTTTGAAATCTCTCTGTTTCAACTGAAATTTTTATGAAGATGTGAAGGTGAGAACCCGATTTCCTCGACTGCGCTGTCTTAAGTCAGGCCAGGATTTTACCCCAGATCATGTGAGATTCATGAGATGTCAACATTGCAACTCTTCCTGCCACCAAGAGAACTTTTCAAGGTGTCTGTGAGGTTGTCTGTAGATCCATTTGTTAAGAAGCTGGGGAACAGAAGCCAAAGTGCGAACACTTGGGACGTACTGGTTTTATATCAGTCCTTGAAGGATGAGAATAAGGACTTGGGGCAGTGTACAGAGTAATACATGCTGGCAGGCCAGTAGATCACGTTAGTGCCAGAAATCCTGCTGACTATGTCTTGTTGGCATTACAAGAGGAACAGTAATCTCAGGGCAAGCCACCTGCTCCTCTGTTCTCACTGCCTGCACGGTGATACAACAAACAGATCAAGCGTTCTAAGATCCTCTCACACTGTGCACAAAGGGCCCAGTTTGGGATTTTATTTGTGTGCATAAATTCCTGCTTTTCCATAGTCCCGCTGCTCCAACTTTGCTTGTTGAAAGTGGATTTTCAGTTCTGCATTGAGGGAAGAAGATATTGGAAGTGTTAACACTTTCTTCCCTTGGAGGGGCATGTCTCATCCAATAATCCATTTGGAAGGTAATGAGATTTATTCCCTTGCCTTTACAGATGTGATCAAAGATGTGATTAAATCAGGCATGTGCCCAACCACTATCACACCTTTTTGAAAATAGTAATATTTCTTTCAACATAGACAAAGCAATGAGATTTGTTGCTTTCTCTGTATGCTATTGTGCTTTATCACCATGCTGCAAGGCCTAGGTCCTTTAAAAATATTTAATAATAGGGGAAAATCCAATCATTTCAGGTTTCAATAAAGTGGTGGTTTTTCCAAATGCTATACTTTGGGCCTACTACAGTGAATCAAATAGTGGTGGTTGACAGATAATTGCTTGCATTCACTTTGTTTGGCTACAGAGGGGCTAGAGCTGCTCCAAACTAATATATTAAGAGCTTCATATGACGTTTTTTGGTTAAATCTATAAATCAACACCAGCGGAAGGAGTGTATCCTACATAATTTCACATGAAATATGTTTCTACTCTGTGTTGATTTCTGATGAATATGGAACATCTGAGTTTATATGGGGCCAGTAACAGTGTTAGTCTTGGGAAATGCATTACCGGGGCAAAGGAGGAAGAAAAAAAGCTTGCGTAAACTGTTTAGGAGAAGCACAATAAACATGGAGAGACAAATTTATTTAAACATATAGTGGCTAAGGAAAAGTTCCAGTGGACTGGAAATTGTGACATTTTTCTTGCAGGCTGAAGACTGTACACAGCACAACTTTTCATGTAAAATATCAGTATTTCACCTCAGAAAATGATGTGTGGAAAAAGGCACAGAAAGGTGTCGGCCACTTGATCAATGATTTCTTGTTTTCAGTGGCCACAAACCATTTTCCAGTTTCAGCAGTTCATATATGCGCAGCCTACTTACATATGGACTGAAATCTTGTACAGTTCAGCATTCAAAAAACTCATGTTTTGTTCAAATTAAGACCTAATTGGCACTGTTTGCATTGTGCTTTGATAGCCAAGGTGAGTAATGGACTAAACTTTGGCATTCTCTTTAGCATGCCTCCATGTGTCTGGCTAGCTACAACAAGAAGGGACATGGTCCATCTGCCCAACCATGGTCGTTGACACCATCTGAGGAGCAACCATACCCAGGCTCCTACAGATCCTGCCTTTCTTCAGGACAGGTGATGTCAAGGCTTGTCTTGAGTAAATGAACTGGATTTAGGATTAACACACAGTGTTGGGCCGTTTACGCCGATGACAGGAGAATATCTGAGTCTGTGTAAAGGCACAGTGCAGGCCCTAACCTCTCATCTCCTCTTGTCCTGTTGCCCATCTGAAGCCTATCCCTGACTGTCTGTGCAACATGTGTTTTGGATTCAAGTTCAGGCCTGACCGAGAGTTTGGAGTATGCTGTAAACACAACCATATTGTTGTAATCTAAGTCTACCAGCATTCAACTGAGGCTGATATCCTACGTAAAACTGATGCCGTTACTTGGTGAATAAGAGTCAGGGTGCATGTTCTGAGTTATTAAAGCACTGAGAACTCACAGTTTGAATTTATTGTCAGAGCACATAAATACCTGTTCACTGAGCTTGCTGCATGTGTGGAGAGAGAATTTTACGTAGAATGAGAAATGGCAAACACATGGCCCAGCAATGGCAGCAAGCTGTTCAGTAGAGCAGCACAACTTCTCTGGGCTCCTTATTGATTTATTTATTATTTTAAATGAAAATTTCCATTTAATCTTAAGAGCAGAGGAAGAACGCTTCTGTAGTATTTATCTTTTCAAAGCTCATCTACTTATGAGCATTTAACAAGGCCTAATCAAACAAGACAAGATTCTTGATAGCGTCCTAACAGAGGAACTATTCATAAAGAGTGGTTATGCAGCAGCTGTGTATCTGTTCATATCATGTATCAGATGTAGGAAAATGATGAGCTCATCCAAAGAAGCCATACCCAGGCTAGATTTTTGCAAAAGTAAAATCCTTTAAATAGAATTAGTCTTTAACTAGGATTTTTGTTAGTACATTTTCCTTAATGATAAAGTTCTTCATTAGCCTGCCAGAATTTAGGCAGTGAGTAACTTCATGCTGTTGAGTAATCCCCTTAAATTCATATACCATAGTTCTTCATGTTTTGTGTTTGTATGACCTAGATAAAGAAAGAGATTTAAAGCAGATAGGATGGTTCTTTATCATTAAAACATTTGTGTCAGAGAGCAATCCTTTTGCTGTTTTAAAAATGAATGTTATGTTGCAGAACTGTTGAGTAAAATCATTGTTACCATTTGGCATAGATGCATTTGGAAGTCATTCAGCGTAGTTTGGGGCAATCAATCGCTTTCCGAGACATTTTTCATTTTTTCTGTGTTCATGGTGATTCATTTCTTCTTGTTCCTTTGGCACTCGCAGTGAAACCTTATTGGGTGTTACAGGTTTCTCTTTAAGAAAAACATATATAAATGAGCAGAATGTTAATTAGGATTATACTGATTTGTTGACTCCAGCTAGCCGTGAAGGTCATACTGACTTATATTTTACACTCAAAGCAATGTTTTTCTTAAGCAAACGTGACAACTTAAGGGAACTGAAAAAGGCTGTAACATGAGTCTGTTTAGGCTTCTATCCTATTTTGATTTATTTTCTTTAATAATTACATACATTATATTATTTCAATAAATAAATTTAAAAAAAAAATCATATGCTGCTACATAAAATTAGACAAATTCTAGGCTTGAAAAGACTAGGGTGACTATGACTATATAGTCAGGTTCTTCTTGGTAGCTTCACAAGACCTCAAATGAGGGGCTGGAGGTTCCTGCAAACCTGGTGATTTGTGTCTCAGCAGGATGTGTGGGTGTTGCACATGGAGGCAGGAAAGACAGCTGAGTACAGACATGTAGAGACTTCACCCAAGGGTGAAATGTAGAGTTGGGCCGTGGAGCTGGCAGAGGGATCCTCTGCCATTGTAGCTCCTTCTGGCTTCTACACTTGAGTGTTGGGGCTTTGAGCAACCTGGTCTAGTGGAAGGTGTCCTTGCCCATGGCAGAGGGGTTGGAACTAGAGGATCCTTAAAGCACCTTCCAACCTAAACCATTCTATGATTCTGTGATTTAGCAAGGAAGCAGACCAGACCCTTGGCCCTTCTGTATGCTGCTAGCCAACTGATGGGGTTTCCTCACAGCATATCCCTGGCCGTTTTTTGACACAGTTGTACGTCACAAAGGTCGTAGGATTTCCCTCAGACGTTGGAGGAAAACATGCCACTAGTTTGGTGTTGACTGTACGATAAAGACACGCCAGTTAAATACCTATCTTTCCGGACAGCCCCATAAGGACTGTTGCATGCTTGAACAGTAAAAATGAAAAACAAGTAAGACTCTATTGCAAAAACAAGGAAGCACGTTCACAAATATGGACGTCTCTCATTGTACTTGCAGCTTCTGTGCTTTGGCAAACACGCAAAGAATGTCTGTACGTCTGCATACCTAATCTTAATAAAAGCCTTAATATAAACAGCAAATGTCTTAATAATAGGCAGCACTTGAACTTTTCTTTTTTGCAGCTGACATAAACCAGGACTTTAAAAAGGCTATGAGTCCTGGTAAAGTGCGTTCAAGGGCCAGCCTCTGATATTCCTCCTCCCTGTAGTGTTCCCAAAGTAGTTTGTAGAAATCAGTGTAATCAGTCATGTAATTATAATGCATGGGAGTGGAAGGTCTTCTGCAGAATATTCTAGCACATAATCTTTTGGTATATTTATTACAGTTATCTAAAAGTTACTTAAGTTCTTGCATCAAGTAACAATTAGAAATTTTTGCTAAAAAATTTTGTCTAATTTTTACGTTAGGATCCCTCAGCACCACTTAAATAGCTTTCCTTACACTCTGCTTTTAACTCACCTGAAAGATTATAGACACTGTCCCTCTCACATTTTCTTTCAATAAGGCTAGACTCCCAAGCCAGTATCTTTTTCTCTCTGCTCATGAGATTGGCTCATCATTTCTCATACCAGCGTAGTGCTGCTTCATTGCATCTCTGAGCTTATCGGTCTTGAATGAGGATGGCATGAACAATACACAACGTTTAGATGATGTCCTGTAGTATCATACACAATGACATGAACAGCTGGATTGCCTATCATTTCTGGAAGCATGTCTGTTAGCACAGGCTAAGATTGCTTTTGGTTTTTGTACGGTCTCAGCCTGTTGATAGCGTGTGGTCAGTGCAAGTTTAGCTACTGCATATTCAGCTATTTCTTACTCTCTGTTGCTTTCAGACTCCAAGTTCTCAGTTTCCAGCAGAGCATTTGTTGTTAATGCACGACCTTGCATTTTATAGCCTTTCCTGCTCCTCCGTTTCTATTTTTGCACTGTGAATGTCATCCACTAACAATTTAATCACCTCTAGGTGATCCAATCAAATGGATCATTACTTCCGGTGTTTAAAAATTTGCATCAGTTCCAATTTTATTTTTCAGTTTAGTGGTCAGTCCTGGATTTCAGTAGACTTCTGAAAGATAGTGGAAAGAACTTCCTTGAATCACGTCTTCTGTCAGAGTAACATCCTGCATATTGCAGTATTGCCAGCCATAGGAGGTAAAAAAAAGCATGATCAGTGCCAAAATATGTTAAGAGGCTTTTTTTTATTTAAAGAAATTCAATGCAGAGTGCCTTTTCTAGTCAGTATTTTTTCACTTGCTGCTTTCACAGCTTCCTTCAAAATAAAAATAAACCCCACTAATGCAGTTATACTAAACATGAGAAAAGGAAGCTATTAATTTACAATGAGAAGAGATAAACAAAGCCTGATGGTTTTAATACAACACACTATGTTGGAAGAGTACTGCATCTATACTCGTTTTAAGATGAGCCTACATATTTGTTGGAAGTGATGAAAAAGTCTTGAATCATAGCCTCAATATAAAATTCTGTTTAGTAACAATAATACATAGTACTAAGTATTTTATTACTCATTTTATTCCCTGTCAGGTACTGGGTATTTATGCTTAATGATGCTCGTGATTACACAGCACAGTAATTGGTTAAGAGTTTTGTGTAGAGGTGGAAAACAATTGCTAAAAGCAATTGATATGTTACTGCAGTGTGACATATTGTTAATGATGAAGGCAGAAAATCTTTTGCTTGCTCTCAGCAGGGTTGCCAAGAACCACTGAAAGGAGTGCAGACAGTTGGTGCCCCTCTGAGGAACGTAAAATATCGTGGAGAAGAGCTCCTGCAGGTCTGTGGTTCCCAGGCTGAAAGCAGCCATGCCTGGAAGGACTTTGAGATCAGGGGTTACCCAAAGCCATAAAACGTCGCAGGAAAACTGTTTGTCACTCATTGACAGGGTGGGACAAATATCGCAACTGCACTTGAGATAAGGCACTTGGCTAATTTCAGCCCTCCCATGAATTTCTTGCGTTACCTCTGGCAGATAATGACACCTTTTGCTGTTTGCAGTGCAAACCTGTTCACTTCTGCTGTGCTTTCTCAGGGTTATGGATCTCCTCTTCCCCAGATGATGTGGGAGATGGGTGGGAATGGCTGTAGCAGAAGAGCTTGGGCTGTTTGGCCTGTATCTGCCCTGTGTAGCATTTCAAAGGAACATTCACCTCTCCCAATTATGTTACTGAGATAACAGTTATACGGTTCTGGACACAAATTTCATTGATTTTCACTGGCCTCCCATGAGACCTACACTGCAGTTTTCTATCCGTAAAATACTTATTTTATTGAGAGTGATTTTTAGCATAAGTCCATGAGAGTTGGTGGACTTTTGGCTACTGTGTTAATCCAGTCAAGGGATGTCTATTACAACAGTTGTCCTATGGTTTCTGGTCTGCACTTCGAAATTTTGGTGGGTTATGGTAGAAGTCTTCAGTTTAGATTTGGGAAGAAAATTAGTCCTCACAGTATTTATTGATTTAGTAAGCTTAAGAATATCCTTGCAGTGGAGACACAGAAAAATAATGTGAATAAAACCTGGTTGGTGGACATAAGCAAAGATGCTTGTTCTTCAGTGAAAGTACATTGGTTCTTTTGGGGATCCACATAGTACTATCACATAGACCTTGATTTGCATGCATTTGTCCCATGTGCGCATCCTAGCTCATCCATACATGAATGAGAAGCACAATTATATTAGACTTCCTTATAGAGGAGGAGAACTGTGAGTTCCTGAGTTCTGACAGCTTCAGCCCAGAAACCAAGCAGCTGGAGTGAGACAGGCGGACTTCCACTTTCCTTATGACTAGGGGCAGGTAAAGTAATAAATTGCCTGCATTTTGTGTTTTCATCTTTGTAAAACTCAGTTTTATGCTTTTCAGCGAGACAGAGACTCTCAAGGTCCAAGTGTGCAGGCAGTTGGAGGTATTATTCATGTTTGCACACATTTTGTTTAAAAGTGAAATGAAAGTGAAATAGCTTGGCAGGCAGGGAGATTCACAGCTTCCTGTGGACATGAAGAGAAAGTGTCATGAGAGCTGTAACCTTGCAAGATACTGAGTTTTCCTGCTTCTTGAAAAAGAGAGGTGAACAGATATTGTTCTGATTTGGTGATGCTGATAGACTATACCCTCATGCGTGGGTATGTCACAGCTTAAAGAGAAAAGTGGAGAGGACTCAGCAGTCCATTGAGCACATTCCTTTCCCATACGATGTTAATCCCTAGAGAAATGCCAATATAAACATTCCAAAACTTGATATAAAAGTTACCTAAAGATCCTGTTTACATTCACTGTGTTACCAGATCAACAATGTTATGCTGTGGTGTTTTAAATGAAGACCAGATACAGTCTCAGGTTATACACCTCTGAGGTTTAAAAATCCAAAAGTTGGTTTTGCAAGTGGTCTCTAGTTTTATGACGGATCAATACAAACACACAGATCTAATTTCCTCTGCAGTCTGGAGTACTCACAAGGGAGGCTGTGGGTCTGATTTTCAGGCCTGAATTTGTGAACTGAAATAATGTTTTGAAAAGACATAATTTTGATTTCATCCTAAACCCTGAACCATGCCTGGATCTGTTCCCCGGAGCTTGCTTTGACCCCCGCTGGAGTTAGTAAAGTGTTATGAGTATTGGGGATGTCTCTGTGCAGGCTCAGTCGCACACTCGGTGACCTTCTCACCTTCTGAACTTATAAAAATGGACTTCATAAAAGGGGCAGTCCCAATGTTTTATTTAAAGCCACGGGAGCACAGAAGTGGACCATCACTTCTTTGGAAGCTTTGGGATTTCCTCCGCAGTGTGCCAAGATGGTTTATCTGAAATCTCTCTATCTGGCTCTGTGTTCTGGCATCTCCTCACAGTGACTACATGGCTGCGGGCAAAAAAGTGGAGATAAACACAGTGATGAGAACTGATATCAGGAGCTGCTTTGAAGACACCCTCTCTAACCCTATTTCAGATGGTAGAATTCCTTCTCTGGCACTGCTACCAACACAGAAATATCTTCATCCTATTTCCAGTATGACCCCATGTTTTAAAGGGTATTTTAGCTCCTGTGAATATCAAGTAACAGAACTAAGTGATTGCAGAGCTGAAGCATAAATAGAAAGAGGAACAGGCAGCCGCAAACCGCTGACACTTCAGCTGAGACTTGGCAAGCCCTGCTGGAAATGCTTGTCCCAGCAATACACATTGCATTTGCAGAGTACCTTCATTATCGCTTCTGTGTACAAAGTTTATATCATCACTGACCTATTTTTTTTCTGACAGTGCAAAGGCAAAATAGTAGTGTGAACGACATTTGGTGTAGTTCTGTATTTTTCTGGGGTGTGTATATAGACACAAACGCTGCCACATGCTCACTTATTTTGTAATGAATTGGGTCTGCAGCTGACCTGTGAGTTTTAACTTTCAGTGGGAATTATGCTTATAAGTCACTGAGACACTTTGGAAAATGCCATTTCTTTGTAAGTATCTACCTGTAGACAGGTCATACGCTTACGTTCAGAACTTTGTGAACTCTGCAAGGATACAAACCTGTTCTGTGTCCAACAGAAAGGGGCAGTTCTACCTGCAGCAGAGCACCTCTGATGTCCCTTGAGAAGGGGTGTGGAAAACCTGTGCTCTTTAGCCACGATGACTTGCCCTTATCTTTGGCAAGATATTTTTTTCTGCCCATATGTTTTTGTCACAAAGGACGTCATGATTTGCTTTACTTGGAAATAAGTAAATCCTCCTCTGACAGAAGTTCTAAATATATGAAGCTTCTGAATGAATTTGAAGATGGCAGAAACCACCCCGCAATACTTTTCCCCTCTGCATATCACTACTAGTTTTCAAGGGATCGAATACAGGTTTTTTTGGAGTTTACCTTAAGGTGATAAAACTGGTAGTTCAGTGCATGCTGACTGGCAGTGTGCAAACTGGGGCAGTCACTGAAATGGAAGGTGTATGCTAGAGCATCGCGTAATGCAGCGGTAACCCGTGAGCACGCTGGAACTCTTCACTGGCGGTTGAGCACTCCGGAGAAGGACATGATTCATGCCATGAATACATCAGCGTGTATTGTTCAATAATTAGTAAATTCTACTACGAGTTGGCATTTTAAATGGTCTCTTCACTGGCATTTTGGTCTTGCATTAAAAAGTAGTCATTCTACAACGATGTAGTCTGTGATATAGCTTATATAAATAATCACAGAATCATAGAATGGTTTAGGTTGGAAAGGACCTTGAAGATCATCGAGTTCCAACCTCCCTGCCATGGGCAGGGACACCTCTCACTAGACCAGGTTGCCCAAGGCCACGTCCAGACTGGCCTTGAACACCTCCAGGAATGGGGCCTCAGCAACCTCTCTGGGCAACCTGTTCCAGTGCCTTACCACCCTCAAAGTGAAAAGCTTCTTCCTAATGTTTAATCTAAACCTGCCCTCTTCCAGTTTAAAGCCATTCGCCCTCTTCCTATCACTACATGCCTTAGTAAAAAGTCCTTCCCCAGCTCTCCTGTAGGCCCCCTTTAGGTACTGGAAGGCCGCAATAAGATCTCCCCGGAGCCTTCTCTTCTCCAGGCGGAACAGCCCCAACTCTCTCAGCGCTGATCATCTTCATGGCCCTCCTCTGGACTCGCTCCAACAGGTCCATGTCCTTTCTATGTTGAGGGCTCCAGAGCTGGACACAATATTCCAGGTGAGAGAGTAGAGTAGAGGGGCAGAATCACCTGCCTCTACCTGCTGGTCACACTTCTTTGGATGCAGCCCAGGATATGATTTGCCTTCTGGGCTGTGAGCACACATTGCCAGGTCACGTTGAGCTTCTTGTCAACCAACACCCCCAAGTCCTTCTCCTCAGGTCTGCTCTCAATCCATTCTCTGCCCAACCTGTATTTGTGCTTGGGATTGCCCCAGCCCACATGCAGGACCTTGCACTTGGCCTTGTTGAACTTCATGTGGTTTGCACAGTCCTACCTCTCCAGCCTGTCCAGGTCCCTCTGGATGGCATCCCTCCCCTCCAGCATGTTGACCGCTCTACACAAGCTTGGTATCATCAGCAAACTTGCTGAGGGGTGCACTCAATCCCACACTCTACGTCATTGATGAAGATATTGAACAGTACTGGTCCCAATACGGACCCCTAAGGGACACCACTTGCCACCGATCTCCATCTGGACATTGAGCTGTTGACCACTACCCTCTGGATGCAACCATCCAACCAATTCCTCATCCACCAAACAGTCCACCCATCAGATCCATACCTCTGTAATTTAGAGAGAAGGATGTTGTGGGGGACCGTGTCAAAAGCCTTACAGATGTCCAAATAGACGACATCCATAACTCTTCCCTTGTCCACTGATGTAGTCACTCCATCAGAGAAGGCCATGAGGTTGGTCATGCAGGACTTGACCTTACTGAAGCCAAGCCACACAGACAGATAGATAGATAGGTAAAGTGTGCATCTGTATTTTTTAGATGTTATGTACATACGACTTTTTTGCCTCAGTCTTCACTGGCAAGGACTGCAGCCGCACTGCCCATGACGCAGAATGTAAAGGTGAGGATTGGGAAAGTGAAAAACTGCCCACTGTAGGTGAGGATCAAGTGCGAGACCACCTGAGGAACCTGAAAGTGCACAAGTCCATGGGACCTGATGAGATCCATCCACGGGTCCTGAGGGAACTGGCAGATGAAGTCACTAAACCACTGGCCATCATATTTGAGAAGTCGTGGCAGTCTGGCGAGGTCCCTGCTGACTGGAAAAGGGGAAACATAACCCCTATTT
>NW_009647595.1:2621956-2624945 GCF_000708025.1 Charadrius vociferus
CTGGAGTCCTGCATCCAGCTCTGGAGTCCTGCATCCAGCTCTGGAGTCCTGCATCCAGCTCTGGAGTCCTCAACATAAGAAAGACATGGACCTGCTGGAGCGTGTCCAGAGGAGAGCCACGAGGATGATCCGAGGGCTGGAGCACCTCTCCTATGAGGAGAGGCTGAGAGAGCTGGGGCTGTTCAGCCTGGAGAAGAGAAGGCTCCGTGGAGATCTTATTGCGGCCTTCCAGTACCTAAAGGGGGCCTATAGGAGAGCTGCAGAAGGACTTTTTACTAGGGCACATAGTGATAGAACGAAGGGGAATGGCTTTAAACTGGAAGAGGGCAGGTTTAGATTAAACATTAGGAAGAAGTTTTTCACTTTGAGGCCTGGAGAAGAGAGGGCTCCAGGGAGGCCTTACTGTGGCCTTTCAGTACGTCAAGGGGGCTTACAAGAAAGATGGGGAAAAACTTTTTAGCAGGGCCTGTTCTGATAGGGCAAAGGGTAATGGTTTCAAACTAAAAGAAGGGAGATTTAAACTGGGTATAAGGAAGAAATTTTTACAATGAGGGTGGTGAAACACTGGCACAGGTTGCCCAGAGGGGTGGTAGATGCCCCATTCCTGGAAACATTCAAGGTCAGGTTGGACCGGGCTCTTAGCAACCTCATCAGGTTTAACATGTCCGTGCTTATTACAGGGGATTTGGACCAGATGACCTTTAAAGGTCCCTTCCAACCCAAACTATTCTATCATTCTCTGATTCTATGATATATGCATATGTATGAGTGTGTATGATCACTTCAGAAAGGTTAAAAGCGGTGAGTGAGTGGAGCACAATATGAAAGTCGTCATACCATGTTGTCTGTTGAGTGTCAGGAACCGACCTGTTCCCTGCTTTTTTTTTACTGAGCCTTGCTAGGATAAACATACGGACTATATAGGATATACTAGGAAAAGTTAGATGAATTATTCAGAAAATTACTGAGATGGGCAGGAGGCTTTTTGTCTTTTCATGCGTTGAAATCGGGACTGGATGGTGCTTTGCAAGATCTATGTTAGCCAAGCACGAACTACTAGACTTAATAGAGGGAAATAGCTGGGTGAGATATTTGGACTGTGCTCCAATTAGTGACATCATTACTGTCTTCAGCCAGCAGGCTGGCCTTTTCTGGGGTTTGAAAGGAAGGCTAAACTCTTGTGCAGGCACTGCCTTTCCAAAATCTGTACCCATTGGTTCAGAAAAAGATGCAAGAAACCTCAAAATGCATAATTTCCCTGGCGGAAAACAAAATGCAAGTTTCATGTAGCTGCAAGAGCGATTTCGTCCCAAGTTAGTGCCTGATTATTCCTTTCTAGGCAAAAATTTTGATTTTCCCACTATCATGACTTTTCTGACAGTTGGCAAAGAAAAGGCATAATGGCATCTCAACAAATAACATTGTTCCTGATTCACTCTGAACACGTTTACTGCCAAGGAGGAGCAGTGTGTTCGGGGTTAGCCCGTTCCATGCTATGCAGGAGGAAGGCGCTTCTATTTGCAGTAAGAGTCCCTACATGTTGTTAATTAGGAGCAACTCCTGTTTAGACAAGCCCCCAAGAAAACTGTTCTGGCACGCATGCTTGCAAATACAGACTGTCTTTATTTGTTGTAAGCGTGAATAAGAGCCATGGATACCAATCCGTAAATATGAAAGGGCTGCATGTGCCTGTTGCAGTTCACAGACAATTGCTCAAATGCTTTAGTTCTCATATTGTTTTCTGCAGGTGGGGGAGACTGTGGCCCCAAGTGCAAAATCTGGCAGGTACTCTTGAATAATATGTGGAATTAGATATGGACGATGTACTGGTGTACGCAAGACTGTTTTCTGGTGTTAAGCTATTAAGTTGTAGGAAGAGGGGTAACTTTTCAAAGGCTTGTTGAATCAAGATGTCCCCCTATCACCCTTTGTCGTTCACCCTCTCCTTTCTCCCCGTTCTCCCCTCAAACTGGTCAGGGTTCATCAGTGAGCTAATTGTCCTAAGCAGCTCTTGAGAAAAACTTCTTCTAGCGAGAGAAATGTGACTGGTGTCAAGATAGGTCTTTTCCAGTCATCATGCGGACTAGCTGACAAAAAGTGATTAACATTACTTAAAGAGAAAACATCAAGGTCTTTTGGTGAGAAGCCTGTTTCCCAGTGCCAAGGGATAAAGAATTTACCACTTCACTTGAGTGTTGGTTCCAGTACACAACTGAACTCACTGATACATTTTTTTTCTTTTTATTCTGTGTGATTTGGCTCCTGATAAATATTTCTGAACACGGACACATTTTTAGAATTCCTGCCTAAACTTTTGATTTGCATACTGCAATATGTGCTCAGTAACTTTACCTGAGCCTTTTATATTTGTAGTTTACACTAGGTACAATTTCAATTTGTTGAGCTACTTCTCCTCCACACGGTTTGATTTTTAGCAGGTTTGTAGAGGTGAGGAAGCCCTGACAGGGAGAACAGCCTACACCACCAGGGAGAAAATCTGAATTCCCTTTCTGTTCTTTATTCCAAATAAATTAGCCAGGACATAATTCAGTGTGGATACAATTGCTATAGACTGCAGAAAAAGTTCCCACTTCCATTTGGAAATTGTGGATAAATAAATGTGGTTTTTCAGGTTTCTTGAGGTTTATGTGGTCATGCTCTGTTTGACTTAATGATTTCGTAACCTCTTAGCAAATTTGGATCCACTTCAGCAAGTGGGTGGAGATTATTAAGATAATGAGATTTCCATGAGTTTTATGAATATAGGCAAAAAGGTATATAGTGAGAAACTATAAGTGTTCTGAGTAAGGAAGAAGGTTGTAGTGGGAACATATGTCTTTTGACATGACAAAGAAATTGAAATATTTATAAGCCCACCAAGTGCAGGAAAGCCTTCAGTCCGAATTTAAGACATAAATACTTAGTTCCGGGGCTCTTGGCTACTGGCTTGTTTGTGGAATAACAGACCACTTCTGGCACACCCCTACAC